>NC_092152.1:37934764-38182264 GCF_045791955.1 Oncorhynchus clarkii lewisi
CAGCATGAAATATAACACTGGGTTGGAGGCATTTCAAATGAGGAATTCCGTGTAAGATGATATAAATGTGAAATTGCAGGATATAATATGCCTGAATGCTTCAAGTGCAATGAAGGGACATAATGGAGCAACTAAATGAAAATGTAATTTCATACTTTGATAGCTGTTTAATCAATATTTCATTATATCAAGCACTGTGATGGCAGTAACAAATGCAGAGTAGGTTTTTTCCTCCATCCAGCAGGAAGTCATAACTGAATTTTATGTTGAATCAATAAACCCATTTTCAGGTAGCAAGTCGAAACCACGTCAAGGCAATAGTAAATAAATCAACACGACTGAGAACCCTGATAGTATTTATCTTGGAAATTCGCAAGGGATAATCAACGAGGAGCTTATGTGTTCTCTGGAAAATAATGCACAACGTGGAAGGTGTGTTGCACCACATGTTAGCGAAGTGGAACTCACCTTCCACGGAGTTGCATTTTTTCCAGACAACTCATAGAGCCCTGAATTGATTATCCCTTTTATACCAGGGCTATTAATGAACATATTTGCCACTAGAAATGTTTCAATTTGCCAGTAGTTTTTCATGTGACAACATCCACTGAAGTAGCTATCAAGTTGACTAACTAGCTAGATCGCTACTATTGCCTTGGTAACCAAACAAACAGACTTGCTAGCTTAGCTAACCAAACCATCATCCTAGCTTGCTATTATGAAAATCGAATTCAACAATGCCAATAATGTTTTCAATTCAACTTTTGGTTTCAAAAGCAGCTCAAAAATAGAACATGTAAGAATGAATGTCATAGTCCTTCAATTAAACCGTGCAATTATACCGTGCGTTATAGGGAAATAATGCACGCTCTTGAATGCCCTTCAAGCTAATCAGAAAGGAAAGGATTATTCATCAATGGTGTGGTATAATTAAACAATAAGGCACGAGGGGGTGAGGTATATGGCCAATATACCACGGCTAAGGGCTATTCTTAGGAACCGTGGTATATTGGCCATAAACCACAAACCCCCGAGGTACCTTATTGCTAATATAAACTGGTTACCAACGTAATTAGAGCAGTAAAAATATATGTTTTGTCATACTCGTGGTATATGGTCTGATATACCACAGCTTTCACCCAAACTGCATTCAGGGCTCAAACCACCAAGTTTATAAATATAAATAAATGATTGAACTTCAGCTGGGGGAGATTTGGAAGGGGACGGCAAGATGCTCTTTGAGGGGTTGGACTGCACCCTTTCTGCTCTTGATCTCTCCCTCTCGTCTCTCTTCTCTCTACTTCTGCTCTGCTCTCTCTATTATTAATTCAGCCATGCTGTCATTAGAGAGCTCACATTGCAGATTTGGGAACACTCATGCTCAGCTCATCCTTATTGACTTTGTGGAGTCTTCATTAGGCATGACATGACAGAACAGCAGAGATGTCAAGGAGGTATAAACTATGGTAACCCTTTTGGGCCGCTAATATCTCTCCCTATAAAGTGTAAGGACAAAGAGAAAGAGGGGAGAAAAATGGAACTGATTAAAATACCCGGTTACTTAAACTTCAATCATTGAACGATACAAGTGAAACGTTTCTCTAAAACAATCAATAATTGAACTGATTGCATAAGATACATTTGTCATAGAAAATTTAAGTGAAGAATCTGCAGTATGATTTTTACGGCCAGGTTATGTGACCTGACTGTGATCTGTAATGAGTAATAATCATGTGGCTCACCATCTTTAATTGGCTCTGTTTCCAGAAAATTGACCAGTCTCCCTCAGAAATTCTACTCCTCCCAGAGGCAATTCTAATGACTTGAGCAGTGGTCAGCAGGAGAGACCAGGGCTGTGTCCCAAATGGCACAAAAGTAGTACACTATATATGTGAGAGGGTACCATCTTATTTTATTTGTGACGCAAAAGCTATAATCTTTTAAACTCTTAGCACCCCATACAGAATGTATGCCTACACACTATACTTTAAGGCCAACATTTAAAGGGAAATATCACCACATACCTAAATAATCTGAGCTCAATCAAAACATGGAAAAATATCCCTTATGTCTGTAATGTCTTTATACAAAGGTTTAGACGTATCCAGTTATTTGTCTGATGTATGGTTATCCCAAATTGATGCATGCATACCTTATTGCCATCTCCAAATCACTAGCCTAAATTAAACAAATAGGCTGACATAACACCTGTTTAGGAAAAGCGGTTGTGTATGTGTTGACCTACAGGAAATAGGCAGGTATACTGTCACGTTCTGACCTTAGTTCTTTTGTTAAATCTTTGTTTTAGTATGGTCAGGGCGTGAGTTGGGTGGGTTGTTCCTTTTTCTATGTTGTCTTTTGCGTTTGGCCTGGTATGGTTCTCAATCAGAGGCAGGTGTCGTTAGTTTTCTCTGATTGAGAATCATACCTAGGTAGCCTTTTCCCACTTGTGTTTCGTGGGTGATTATTTTCTGTTTCAGTGTTTGCACCATTTCGGGACTGTTTCGGTTTTCATTTTCATTGATTCTCTTGTTCTTTTGTATTTTGTATTCAGTCTCATTAAATTATATTATGGATACATACCCTGCTGCATTTTGGTCATCTGATCCTTCCTACTACTCCTCCTCCTCAGAGGAGGAAGAAGAAACCCGTTACATATACGGTCTAGCGATAAACTTTTCTGATTTAGGGCAGCCTATACATTTCTCTCCTTTTTCTGTTTCTATCCATCATTATGTGTAAATAAATCATGAGCCCGGGGATGGAGCCAGTTGCTCCGGATTATTTATTTGTGTAGCCTGGAGTAACAGATAAAGCAAATGAATCAAATAAACAATAAGAAAGGTGAGGAGGAGTGAGGAATGTGTTAGAGGACAAAGGCAATCAGTTACCTCCGTAAACTACCCGATACAGTGGCGTAGGATACACCACCGCAGCCCTCAACATTGTTTTTGTTAATTATAGGAAATTAGCTTTAAAACTGCATAATGTCCTCTTAGCCTCATGGCAAAATGTGTAAAATAGCAGGAAATGAGCGTTAAACCCGAAAAAAATTCTCCCTCAGCCTCATGGCAAAATGTGTAGAATAACATGAGATTAGCTATAAAACTACACATTTATCTCTCTTCGTGGCAAAATGTGTAGAATTGCAAGAAGTGAGCTGTTTTCCTAAATATAATAGTTTTCCCAACTGCACTACGCCTTTGCCTCGATACAGATTTTAGGATTCACAGAATTCAATTCAAATTGCTTTGTCTGGTTGTCACCAGTGTGGTAAAGTGTGGAGTTAGGCACTTGCCAGCGGGTGTGTTTCAGACCTGAAGGACAGGGATTATGCTTATTCTGTTGGAAAGCTTTTATTCTGTTGCAAAACGTTTTGCATCAGAAACCGTTTACTCCAAACGGAAAACAGTTTGTAATGAAAACAATAGGTTTTATTCGACAAATTGAGGTAGGTTCCTTCCGTTTGGATCTTGAACGGTAAATTGTTTTTTTATTGCAAGATGTAATGAATACACCCATGGTGGAGGAGGCAGGGTTGCAGGCAAAACAGGATATACAAATAAGATATTCAGGTAGTAACTTTAAAAGAAAAGGCCTAGCTCATTCATCAGAACATAAATCAATGTCACACCGATAGGTTACTTAGCATCACTTCAGATACTTATGAAACAACACCAATTAAGTGAGTGTTTGCACCATACCAAAAAAAAAGTTCAGCACAAGCTGTTCAAAGTTTAAGTTCTCTGTAGTGCAGTGAGTTGGCTGGACAAACAGCTCACACACAGCCAGCGTTTGTGTCCGCTCACATGGTTGTGGTGCCCACAGGAGTTGTTCTTCTTTGTTGGGGTTTAACGACAATTGGCATCCAATATTAATAGTGCATTACAGACACCAAATGTTGTATTTCTTCTCTCTTGCAAGACACACCCCAAATAAACAAAGATATATGAAATAAATAAAAAGGAAAAACCACCCCCAAACAACATACAGCATACTACAATACCCACCCCATCCCACTAACAATGTACATTTTCTGTGACCTGCGTTCTACTTGAGTCGCACAATTCATGCTAATCGCGATGAAGGCCAGGAACCTGGGTTTTTCAATGCACAGTTGCTGTGGTCCACAAGTTAAAATGGGAACAATCCCTGGGTTTATATAACAGTCTGTTCTAATCTTGGTAACCCTCTGAATTATTTCATTTGAATTGTCCCATTAAATCATAGTACAGGATGAACTTGTTCCAGACTGCCTTTTCACCTTTAGGCATTTTGTGTTGCTTGTTCTTGAAAATAATGTGACCTTGGCTCTGAGTTGCAGCTAGCGGCAGGCGGCACAGTGCCTGTAAGCTGTTGCATCAGCAGGGGAGGGAGGCTGGCATTCAGAGCTCCAGTGTGGAATAGGAGAGGAGCGGAGGGCTAAAGCACCCAACTGACGTGAACGAGGAAAAAACCTGTCAGATCCCAGAATGTCTGACTGCCGCAGAACTAACCAACCCCCCCCCCCCCCCCCCCCCCCCCCCCTCCCCCAGTCTGGTAATCGGATGAGAGCAGCACCATTTTGTTAGACCAAGTAGACAGTGAGTGCAAATTCCACAGGACAAACACCATAAATGATAGGCTTTAAGAGGCTATCGGCTCTCCTCAGCCCCTCTCCTCTGCCTGTCTTAGCTCTCTGTATGTCTCAGTTCTCTCTGTATGTCTCAGCTTAGCAAAGCAGATAATGTAGAGATGCATTATTAATCACTCTGCTTGCATCCCAAATGGCATCCTACTCCCTATATAGTGCACTATATAGAGCCCTACGCTCTGGTAAAATGTAGTGCACTATGTAGGGAATAGGATGCTATTTGGGACACAACCTCTACCAACACTGTTTGGAAAGCAAAAGCATCAGTGGGCAGCAAGGTCTGAGGAGCATCTTGTCTTAGTCCCCTCCTCGACAGCATTGTTGGCCAGATACCAGTGGGCGTCTGGGCACCGACATTGTCCTTGTCCATCAGCATTAGAGTCATTTAATGCCAGAGCTACAAGCCTATCTCCCTCTCTGACCCTGGAATGTCTAAAAGAAAACACAATTTCTGTGTCCCAAATGGAACCCTATTCCCAATATAGTGCACTACTTTGGTCAAAAGTATACTAAATAGGAAATGGGGTGCCATTTGAGACAGTCATTTTGTGTGAAACGGAACAAGGCACCTAGGAGCTATGCACACACAGCACACCACTGCTCAGCACACGCAATTAGCATGTTCCAGTTCTCCCTCCTTGACAATCAATTCATTACGTCAATGGATTTTGCTGTCGGATACAGAGCTATAATTACAGTGGGTTGAATATTATAAATGAGATGCCGAAAAATATTCATTTTAAATCGATAAAGAGAGAATGCAAAGACATCTCGCTCTCCGAGAAATTGTAGGTCTCTTTTGTACGCACAGCTCAGTATCACATCACAGGGGCTGCCATTGTCTGCATCATTAGAGTTACCCCTCAGTACTACACCAGGTTATTTCATGGCATATTGGCAATTTTGACTAAAAACAATGTAGGAACTGAGGTGTGAGAATAAGCACTGTGCTGCATTTGAGCTAAATGGGTCTGAATTGCCTTATGCTGACAATCAAATTAGCAGGAGTGCCGCCTGCCTCTCATACCCTGCTTCTCTCTCCACACTGTTTACTCCCATGCTCTGACCGACTGACCGGGAACTGTCAGAGGCAAATCAGTCGGAGCAGGGCCTGTGTAACTGGAGAGAGAGAAAGAAAGAGAGACAGAAAGAAAAAGAGAGTGAGAGAAACAAGGAGAGAGAGAAATAGAGAGAGAAACAGAGAGAGAGAGAGAATAGAGAGAAAGACAGAGAGACAGAAACATTTGGATAAAGAGAGAGGATTAGTGCAGAGATTACAGAGGGCAGTGTGGCAGGAGCGACTGGCAAATGTTGGGGTTATAAAAGGTGGGCTGTAATTCGTAATGGAAGGTGTTAAGCTGTGAAGCTGGACAAGAGTCCAAGAGGACGTCGACATGTGCTGCCGATTCACATTTGGCTGTCGTCAAGGTGCCCCTTTTGGCTTAGAAAAGGTTTGACACTGCAGTCTGATTCATTCAGCAGCTACAAGGGCCAGGACCACACAGAGAGATAAGAAGAGACGACTAGACTGTCCTGGGCTAGGCAATCTCTCTATTTTTTCTCCCACTCTCTCTGTCTCTCTTGCTCTCTCTGTGTCTGTCTCCCTTCTCTTGCTCTCTCTCTCTATATCCATCTATCTACGTTATTCTCAAAGAGGGGAAAGATCCATCTACACACAGAGAAAAATGTTCACAAGGAATACTATGCTTGGAATAATAGAAAAACAGATGAAGCTGAAAGCCGGGAAAATGTGTATACAACAACTAGAGAGTGGAAATAGTTTAGGAAGACAGAATGGAACTTTTGTTTACTGAATGATTGATTGAAAATTGTGAGTCAACAATTCAATGTAAATGATTCTCAAGGTGTACAGCGCTCTGCTCTAACTTGATCATTTATGGATTTAGGAGAGAGTGGTACCTATATAATTCAGGGGAAAAGGGTTGGGCATTTGCTCAAATAATGTTACAAAATATAATAATTTATATTATATGTGACCGGGGAAAGCCATTGTTTGGAGTGTAAGACGCCCCACAACCAGCATTTTTAGGCTGCAGCAAGTTAGGCTGCAGTGCCATAGCCTGCACCTAAAGCCACTCAGCCTCGTTAGGCTGCAACACACATGGGGGGCATGTAAGGTGCTGTTTCAGGCCGTATCTAGACTTGGCAGTTCATGCATCCTTTGTATTCTGATCATGGAGTTCTGATGGTGGAATTCCTAACACTTCATGCGTCTACACCTACATTTAAATGTGTCTACCGTGTCCACATTGTGTCCGGATTATTCAAATGCAAATGTGCATTCTGCAAACGGTGGTACAGGCTAAATCTGATAATAGCACAACAACAACTTGATGGCAGTAGCCAACTACTATAGCAAGCCTCTGTAGCTAGCCAGAAATCTAGCTAGCAAAGCTAAATGGATTGCATACAGGTTAGCATAATATTTTCTCCAACATGAAAAACGTGCCTCTCGCTCCCAAAGTACATGTTTTCTGGAGACTTGAAGGCAGAATGCTGATGACATCGTATGCGCTTTCGGTAGCCTGATTGCACCGAGACTGAGGAGAAAGCTGCACACAATGCGACTTTTGTGAGCCTAGACCTATAATTTCGATGCAATCTTCCTATTTAGATAGCGGAAGTCGCATGTAAGTGTCAAGTGTAGACATAGCCTCAGTTCAGCAAAGGAGAAGCTCCTGGCTGGATGCCGGAGGCTGAGCTTGCCGGGCATTTGATGGAAGGCCACGGACATTGACTTATGTTGGCAGAAAAGCACAATCTATTTAATCTTCGAAGATAAATTCCAGCCTAAGTTAAGTTTATTCCGTGTGTGGGAGTGCTTTGATTGACAGTTTATCTTCCTTTTTGTGAACCGTTTTATTTGGACAAATATGCATTGAACCTTTGTCATTGATTCTCATCATTGCCATCCTACCAGCCACGCCTAGTGAGCCATTACATATGTAACACTTGAATTAAACTTCAGTTGTTGACTGACCATCCATACACTTCTAACATCTTTTGAAATGGTTACATTAGTATTAACAGTTTCATTTCAAGAGCTCAAAAAGCACACTTGCCCATTTCTAAAGGTCACTGAATAAAATGAATGTTGGACTGGCTTAGCCAGCAGCATCATCTGAAATCCACAATCATTGAGGGTTAAGCTTTTAAGCCTTGAATACAGGATTGTTTCAAAATAGCTGAACTTGAAAGACAAATGGAATCTCTCTCGCTAAGCAATTGAGGAGAAAATACAAAATGTGCAGTCACACAACTGTCCCATAAATCAATCCCATCCATTTGAAGAAGCTCATCCAACAACACAGAAGGGAGAGAAGAAGAAAAAAACGTTCCAGAGGAGGAATTTCAAATATTCAGCTGCTAACTACCTAGTTCAGAGCTGTGTATTGTATGATGGGCAGGCTCTACACAGGCAGGCTGACCATGCTGAGGTCTCTAGTCTAGATCAGAGTTCCAGGGTATGTCCAAAATGGTACCTTATCCTCCTATTTAGTGCACAACTTTTGACCAGAGCCCATAAATCTCCGGTCAAAAGTAGTGCACTACAAACAGGGAACAGGGTGCCATTTGGGACAAAGCATCAAAGTGTCCCCTGCACAGTGCACTCTCTCTCCAGACCAGCGTTGCGTCCCAGCTGAGCTCATTACCATCCGCTGTGTCTAGTGATTCTATTTCTATGGTCTAGGCAGCAGCCATTTGATGGCAGCACATCAGAGCAACACTGAGAGCAGAATCCGGGTTGAGAGGAAAGGGACTGACGAGGCAGAGACTGGACTGGAGCCTCGTACGCTAATCAGAGGCACTACTAGGCTGTGTACTCTGGTACAGACAACTCCAAAGCCAAAAACTTTGGTGGAGAAAACATACTTTTAAATAGTGTGATAAAAACCAGTGGTGTTCTTTCAATGACAAACGGCAGAAAAAAGCTCACTCTTGAGAAATAGATGATGGCAGGACGGCAAATTGCCATACTGCACACATATTTGTTCTGAGGGAGATTTGGTTTAAGTGTTATACAAGATGATGTAGCTGTCTGAATTTGCGTAATGTGCCAGAGCTATTTCCTAACGCACTTCAGTCATGCAGATGACAGGTTAAAACAGATGACATCCTTTTCATCAAAAACCAATCCAATGTGTTTCACTTTTAAAAAGAAGAGCGAGCTACCACTTCAATCCAAATGAAAGAGAATATTATTGTATTTTAATGATTCCAGATCACGTCCATGGGAAAAACCCATCAGCAATAATACATAGGCCTATTTAACAGAATATTATAATCATGCTTTGTCTAGCAGGGTTGATTATAAATGATCAGCTGCTTATCCATTCCATATGCCATATTATAACTAATAAAACAGGCAATTAATTATAGTAGCTAGCACTATACATGATGGAGGATGAACGAAAGAAATGTGCTCAGTTGCGTGGGATAGAGTTACAGCTATTGTATTGTGTCTGAATTGAGATACATCCAAGAGAGGATTCAGACAGCAACAGGAATATGATGACATTCTTATGTACTGTAAGCATAGTCATTCTTCAGATAGAACAGTAAACAGGTATTTTAGCATCATAGCCTTTGTACAGTATATGGCTGATATACACATGGCTGGAATGCAGTTTCAACCAATCAGCATCCAGGATCCAAACTACCCAAAACATTTTAAGGAGGTTGGTTATTATCTATCGAAGGAACAGACTCCACCACACACTGTAGCTATGTTTCCATTAACATGTCCAGGGATTGTTTGTTGACATTTAGAAAGTTCACATAGAAAATAGATGAGACAATTGCCTGCTAGGGTGCGTTTACAGTTAACTATCTGTCAGCTGGACGTAAGAATGTCACACCTAATAAAATAACTTTTTCACCTACAGTGTTAAATACAATGTTTGTAGTTGAAGTGATTCCATTACCCATTTTGGCAAATTGTGCGATAATACATTGATGACAGCTGTACTGTGTGCCCTTCCACATATCAGTTTAATGTCTCATGTAGGCCACAAAAGCCAGCATGGATAGAATGCAATAATTGACTAATATTTGCCATATTCTAATAATGATCATGTGCCTAACGTATCACCACAGATAAAGCACTGCATAGGCCGTCAAGGCTAGACCGTGCCATGGTGAAACTCGCACTCCTGTAGATCTGAAATAATTGGATGACGAAACTAGCTAGCCAACCAGAAAAGCAAGGTGAAGCATTTCAGACATTCTTGAAAGTCAGGACAATTATTGTCCGGCAAAGAACATCCATTTTGGTACCGCTTCAAATTATTGTCAGCTAATAAAGGCTCCATAAAGCCTTCATGATGCCTTCATAAGCACTGAATACATGTGTTACAAAGCATCTATAACCGTATGCCATGCTTTATAAAGGGTTCATAATGTGGCATAAATGTGTGACATAATCACCCATATGCCAAATGTGACATAACCCACTATGTTGAATATGATATAAACATGTGCTTTCTAGAGGGTGTTGTGCTGAAGGATGGCATATGATCTAAAGTGATGTCATGTTAGCCACATTACTCCTAATCTATTTCCCAGACACTCCCACCCAAATACACGGAAGGTCTGGTGGACCAACGCATCAAACCTGGCCATCATTAGTTAGAGTTAGGTTTAAAATCAAATTTTAAGAAGATCACTTATGGAAATGAGCAGGGTTTAGCCATAATTATGCATTTTTGACTGTGTTAAGTAATGAAGATAACACATACTTTACTCAGTAAGGTTATTCCTATAGAATTCTATGGTGACTCCCACTAAGGCCAACTTTGAATGGTTGATACCCCAGGCTTACAGTGCATTCAGAAAGTGCTCAGACCCATTCCCTTTTTCCACATTTTGTTACGTTACAGCCTAAAATGGATTAAATAAATAAAAAATCCTCAAGCGAAAACAGTGTTCTAGACATTTTTGCAAATGTATTAAAAAACAAAAACTGATCTCCCCTTCTCTGATGGTTATTCCTCTCTCTGGTCTTCCTACCGCTCTCCAGGTCACCGAGGCACTGTTCCAGCAGGTCTTCCGGCACTATGACCTTCCCGGAGGACATCGTCTCTGACCGTGACCCCCAATTCACGTCACGGGTATGGAGGGCTTTCATGGAAAAACTGGGGCTCAAGGTCAGCCTCACTTCTGGGTACCAGCATCAGCCCAAAGGGCAGGTGGAGAGGATGAACCAAGAGATATCAATAATAAGTGATATCCGTATCGCCGTAGACTACACCACTGCTGTCATCCTTACTTCCAAACGTTTAATCATGTTGGATAATATTTTGATGCTGACAGAAGTTGCACCATTGGAAGACATAGCTTGGACTATAGCCTACAATAGCCTATTTATTGTGTCATCATAGTGGTCTCTGACTTGTGGTCAGACTCGCTCAATGATTTTAATGTCATTGAGAAATTAGATGTCATTGAGAAATTAAATGTAAAAATAATCCAAGAAGTAGTCATCTAGTTTTTCAAAACGATCTGTAATCTGATTACAATATTTTAGCTGGTAACGTAACGGATTACAGTTACAGTTTTTGGTAATCCCTTACAAGATTACAAAAAGAACCCGACGGTTACTCTGACAGAGCTCCAGAGTTCTTCTGTGAAGATGCAAGAACCTTCCAGAAGGACAACAATCTCTGCAGCACTCCACCAATCAGAACATTACGGTAGAGTGGCCTGATGGAAGCCACTCCTCAGTAAAAGGCACATGACAAGCTGTTTGGAGTTTGCCAAAAGGCACATAAAGGACTCTCAGACCATGAGAAACAAGATTCTCTGGTCTGATGAAACCAAGATTGAACTCTTTGGCCTGAATGCCAAGCATCACGTCTGCAGGTAACCTTGCACCATCCCTACGGTGAAGCATGGTGGTGGCAGCATCATGCTGTGGGGATATTTTTCAGCAGCAGGGACTGGGAGACTAGTCATGATTGAGGGAAAGATGAACGGAGCAAAGTACAGAGACCTCAGGGCAAAGGATCACCTTCCAACAGGACAACAACCCTAAGCACACAGCTGAGACAACGCAGGAGTGACTTCGGGACAAGTCTCTGAATGTCCTTAAGTGGCCCAGCCAGAGCCCGGACATGAACCCAATCGAACATCTCTGGAGAGACCTGAAAATAGCTATGCAGCGACGCTCCCAATCCAACCTGACAGAGCTTGAGAGGATCTGCAGAGAAGAATGGGAGAGACTCTCCAAATACAGGTGTGCTAAGCTTGTAGCGTCATACCCAAGAAGACTTGAGGCTGTAATCGCTGCCAAAGGTGCTTCAACATAGTACCGAGTAAAGGATCTGAATACTTGCATATGTAAATGTGATATTTCCGGAGTTTATTTTGTATAACTTTGCAA
This sequence comes from Oncorhynchus clarkii lewisi, assembly GCF_045791955.1. Classification (NCBI taxonomy): domain Eukaryota; kingdom Metazoa; phylum Chordata; class Actinopteri; order Salmoniformes; family Salmonidae; genus Oncorhynchus; species Oncorhynchus clarkii. The sequence continues at coordinate 37,946,800 of NC_092152.1, forward strand.
ACGTTTCTAAAAGCCTGTTTTTGATTTGTCATTATGGGGTATTGTGTGTAGATTGATGAGGGGGAAAAACAATGTAATTCATTTTAGAATAAGGCTGTAACGTAACAAAATGTGGAAGAATGTCAAGGGGTCTGAATACTTTGTGAATGTATTATTGCACACACAGTTAATGCCTGGGGACGACGTTACACCAATAAACACTTACCTTGATGAAAGGCCCAACCTAAAGAAATTAAGTGTCATTCATCTGGAACCAAGTTACATGTTCCTCAGTACACAAACACGCACACAACAAAAACGAGCCATACCGCGTGGTGCTGGGCCTAGTCAGGTCTTTGATGCATTCACCCACTCCCCCGCTGAAAGATCAGCCACAAAATGTTGGCACCATTGTAACAGGTTGTAATCAAGCCCTGGTCTCCAGGATGGGAACAGAAGAGGAATACCTGTTGCGGTATTCTCAGGTTAGACGAATCCAAACAATGTTGATTCTGACACACACACACACAAACGCAAGCTTTGCAGGTCCATCAACCCATTTAAATACCTCACACCCTACAGTAACTTGTGGATCATGAGAGAACCTTCATAAATCAGCAGAATGTTAATAACCAATTAATTGATGCTTTATGTAGTGTCCTGTAATACTTAGTTTGAAGTGAGACTGTTTCGGTCATTCAGAACTCTTTTGGTCATTTATAACACATACATAAATGCCTTATATCATATGACGCTGTACTTACTATAGTCAGACACCTTTGGTCATTAATAACCAGGGATGCATTGGTACAGTGGGCCCACGGTTCGCTATGTATCACGGTTTGTGGGCCACGGTATGGTTTCTGTACCTTTATATTTAAGAAAAGTGTGCGTTTGTATGACTCTCATACAGGAGACAAGTTTGCAACACGTAGCTCTTCATCTCCCAAACCAGTACATAGTGAACTCTCACAGTGAGGTAGCTTCCAGTACATAGTGAACCGTCACAGTGAGGTAGCTTTGAGTTGCTCTGGAGGTCCAACTATCAGTGGAGAGAGCTAGATAGGGTGTCTGTGTCAATTCATTTTAAATTTCTCTCTGTGGTGTTTCATAGAGTTTGGGAATTACTTTGCTGCTGAAATGTGTGCGGGAGGGTACATTGTAACACGGTTCAATTTTCTTTCATCAGGTGACAAAATCCCGAGTCAGTAACCACCGAATAGGGCTGCAAATCTTTGGCTATGAATTCTCCCACTGCTTTCATTATTTCTTTATGTTTTTCTGAATTTGTTGTATATTGTTGTTGGAAGGCAGCAGCGAGTGATTGTTGTGTTTTTGCTAACGGGTGGACTCTCCTTGCTCCAGCACCATCTGCAAGGGATACGGCCGGGTGATGGCGACGTAAATGACACTACATGTTAGAAGTGTTTCCACTCGAGTAGCCGACAGTGGCAAAGCAATGCTTACAGACTGTACTTTGTTTGTTTATGGACTTCTTACCCTCGTCATCGTATTGAATGCTCAATCCAAAATGTTCCCACACAGCGGATTTGAAAGACGGCGGTGACTCTTCAAATTTGCTTCTGTCTGTCTTGTTAGCGCTCGCCATTGTCACGTTGGAGCTGAGAGAATATTTGTTTTTAGTTTCCCCTCATGGGGCCCCTTTAGGGAGGTTTCCTACTGAGAAGTCATTGCAAATCGTCCATTGGTTGTTTAAGGGGGAGGGGGTTGCGGTCACTGCGGTTGCCAAATTTTGGGACATTGCTGTGGAGTAAAGTTTGTCAGCCCTCAGGAGACCCCTAACGGCCTGGGGCCCCAAGCAGTTGCCTGCCAAGCCTGTTCACAAGCTGCGTGTCTGGTTCTGTGGATCTAAATGTACAACGTGCGTGTAGTCTGCAGCACGATAAACAAGCAAGTTTTGTAAATTATAGGAAAATGACATGCATATCGTAATTCCGCAGTTTAAGTGTGCTTAATGAACATTGGGGGCGTACCGAACGGTTCGAAAACATACTGTGTACCGTTGCATCCCTATTAATAACACATATATAAAGGCTTGATGATGTAAACACAAATGTATTAACACTTAGGGAATTATCACTAACAGCTAAAACAAATAAACATTAAAGACATGTGTAAACCATACATTTCCTTTTATTTGTACATTTCAAATCAATACAAATACATTAAGTTTCAAAAAGTCGAGCAATGCAATTATATTGAAAATTACACAGGGCTGTGAATAGTGTCGCTTGTCCCTGTGTTGTCGGACAAATGTTTCTTGCCTATCTTCCTGCTGGTATGTTGGTTCCAATCTAAAAGTAACAACAAAGTAAGTTAGCCTGTCTGTTAGGAAATACCTTTGTCAAACCATCTGGATAAGTGCATTTCTGTGCTGAAAATCAGAAACTCTAAATGGGAAGATGGGAAACTCAATTCATATTATTATATTCCTCTTTAATTTACCAATCTTGTGACGTGAATATGAGACGTGGCTGTATCTAGGGGGATTGGTATTTAGCTGAGCCTACTAGCTAGATACATTTTGGCTAGTTAGCAATTTCAGAGAAGGCTACAGTGTGTACTCTTTACTCAACACTTAACTACAAACAAATTTAAATTACAATGAATAAAGATGAACTTACTTGTCTTTCGCTCTCCAGTGGCAGCACAAGTGGGCATCACATGATCAGCGTCTCGTCAGCAACACTAAAAAAGTTTATTCCGAAAATGTTCCAAATAAAAGTCCCCTTTGTAATAGTAGAAAAGTGTCAATAACCATTCATGATATATGAAAAATAATTGTCTAATCATTAACAATGATTAATATTTGTTCATATTTAAGTGACATTTTCATTAAATTAGGGTTTTAAACATGTTCCAAGGTCAAATAAATGCCCCCAATACGAATCACTGTATACATATTGGCTTAGAGCAAGAACTATTCTGGTTGCCACAGTAAAAGTATTGTATGGAATTTTCAGTAGGGTCTGTAGAATGTATATATGGTGTCATTTCATGGGGCTCTGAATAATACGGGGTGTTGCTGGCCTTTTACTCCACTCCATTGGCGGCCGAATCACATCACATGCGCTTACTGCACTACAAAAAACCCGCTTATACTTGGTTTTTCTATTTAAAAAAGTGTTGAAAAAAACTGAGGTAAACCAGAAAAAAATAGGGCAAATCTGAAACCTGCAAAACAAAGAACTTAATTTTTTGGAAAAAAAACTGAAGTAGGCAAAACATTTAAACAGATTTACATTTTAAAAGGCCCTAAAAACGTTTTTTTTTTTATGTGCAGGACTGCACTTTAGAGTTTGTCATCCTGCAGCACAACATTTTTGGGGAAGTTGAGGTTGGGTCCAATATTGACTATGTACCCAAGAGGGAAAGAAGGTGGGCCATCCTATTAAATGTTTTAGTGAAATATAATATGCAATTTAGCAGAATCGAACCCAATATCCTGGCATTGCAATGCTCTACCAAGATGCATGACAGGATTATAAATGCTTGGTGAAGCCTCAATTTAATATGATTGATAAGGCCTTTATTAAGTGGTGCTTATGCCACCCTGCCACCCAGGTTTATGTCATATTTGACATAGTGGGTTGTGTCACATTTGACATTGGTGGCTAAGTCACACAGTTATGCATCTATGAACCCTTTATAAAGCATGACAAACAGTTATAGATGATTTGTAATACATTTATGAAGGTTTTATGAAGGCTTTATGAAGCCTTTATAAGCTGCACGTAGGGTTGGTAAGGGTCGGAAACTTTAAAAAGTTAAGCCTGGGAATTTTGCTTAAATTCATCAAAAAGTTAGCTTATAACAGTGAACCTTTTTTGTGGGATACACATAAGGCAATTCTAGGTCTTGTGACATATTTTGGTTAAACTATCCCCAATTCATTGGAATTGCAACCCTCTGCATGCACAGTACATTCTTCCATCACATGTGCAGTGCACTCTTCCATCACATGTACAGCTGATTCTCAAGATCTTGCACACTAATGAGATGCTATTGAGCCCACACTACTACAGTGTGTGAGCCAATGACTACATGCTTTCTGTTAAGTTTTGATTCCAATATTGGGTGGGGTGAATATATTTTATATAACATACATTATTTTTTTGTTAACTAGTAAATAATGGCCTACAGCAAAGTGTGTTTAAATCATTTCTTACTTGTTAACATTTTCTGCTAGTTCGTTTTTGCTACCATGTGGTTTTTGCTCGCTTGAGCCTGCTAACCGAGGAGTGTTAATTCACCTGTTTCCATACATGTTTCATTTTAAAACATTTATCTTACAAAGGAGTTGTTTAATCTAACTGCTTAACTTTTTATCTGTACATGGAATTGTATTTGGGTTTTTTTAACTCATTTTTTTCTAATCTCTACAGGAAAATGCCACGGGCACTATCTGATGTGTGGAGACATTTCACTGCAGCTAATGTAGGAGGAAAAGCTGTGTACATTTGCAAATACTGTGCCAAATTATATGTGAAGAATGCAACAAAGATGCAGAATCATCTGACCAAGTGCATAAAGTTTCCTCAGCGCACACAACAAGCAACCTCTGACAAAGGTCCCTCAAAAGTCCCTCTACTTCTATAAGGTGAAAATCATGAATCAGACACCTTATCGATAGCAACAGCTCATGGTCCTCCTGGAATCAGAAGTTTTTGTTGACTCAATGGAGGAACGTAGTCAAAGAAATGCTGATGAATGTCTTGATCGAGCTGTGTATGCAACTGGTTCACCTCTGATGCTCACAGGCAATGTGTATTGGAAGAGATTTCTGAATGTTCTTCGCCCAGCATACACCCCTCCAACCAAACACGCTTTATCTAGTCATTTGCTGGATGCAGAGTTCAACAGAGTTCAAGTGAAGGTCAAGCAAATCAGAGAAAGCAGACTCTATTGCAATCATCTCTAATGGGTGGTTGAATGTTCATGGGCAAGGAATAATTAACTACATCATATCCCACCCCTCAACCAGTTTTCTACAAGAGCACAGACACAAGGGACAACAGACACACCGGTCTCTACATTGCAGATGAGCTGAAGGCAATCATCAATGACCTTGGACCACAGAAGGTATTTGCACTGGTGACAGACAGCGCTACAAATATGAAGGATGCTTGGTCTAAAGTGGAGGAGTCCTACCCTCACATCACACCCATTGGTGGGCTGCTCATGCATTGAATCTGCTCCTCAAGGACACCATGGCACTGAAAACAATGGATACACCCTACAAGAGAGCCAAGGAAATGGTTAGGTATGTGAAGGGTCATCAAGTTATAGCAGCAATCTACCTCACCAAGAAAAGTGAGAAGAATAAGAGTGCCACATTGAAGCTGCCCAGCAACACCTGTTGGGTGTCATCATGTTTGACGGTCTCCTGGAGGGGAAGGAGTCTCTCCAAGAAATGGACATATCACAGTCTGCCGATATGGACAGCCCCATCAAGAGGATCCTCCTGGATGATGTATTTTGGGAGAGAGTGGTAAGCAGCCTGAAAGTCCTGAAACCTGTAGCAGTAGCCATTGCACGGATTGAGGGAGACAATGCCATCCTGTCTGATATTCATACTCTGCTTGCAGATGTAAGAGAAGAAATCCATAATGCCCTGCCCACTTCACTGTTGTTCTAAGCAGAGGAAACTGCAGTTCTGAAATACATCAAAAAGCGTGAAGACTTCTGCCTGAAGCCCATACATGCTGCAGCGTACATGTTGGACCCCAGGTATGCTGGCAAGAACATACTGTCTGGTGCAGAGATCAAAAAGGCCTATGGCGTCATCACTACCGTGTCTCACCACCTTGGCCTAGATGAGGGTAAGGTTCTTGGCAGTCTGGGGAAGTACACAACAAAGCAAGGGCTTTGGGATGGAGATGCAATATGGCAGTCGAGCCAACATATCTCATCAGACAACTGGTGGAATGGACTTTGTGGATCTGAGGCTCTTTCCCCTGTTGCCTCCATCATTCGCCAAATCCCAACATCAGGCGCCTCAGAGCGCAACTGGTCCTTGTTTGGGAACACACACACCAAAGCATGCAACAGGCTGACCAATACAAGGGTTGAAAAATTGGTGGCCATCTGGGCAAATTTTAGGCTTTTTGAGCCTGACAACGAGCCATCCTCAACAAGGTTGGAAAGTGACAGTGAAGGTGAGGCTCAGAGTCTGATGTTCAAGAGATGGACATTGAGGAGGTCCAGGGAGAAGACATGGAAGCCTGAGAGAAAGACAACCAAATATTTTGTTTCTAGACTATCATTTTAAAAACGTTGAAAACGTTTTTTGGGAGATGTGATGGATCATTGGGGATCATTCAATATTCCATTACTTTGGTTGTTCAGTGAAATCATCACATGTGAAGAGTCAACTCATTTAATTAAAGTTCAATTCGTAACTAAATTGTTTTTTTATTTCTATTGGAAGGATTTAATAATTTGCAATTATGTCTACTCGTGATAAGGTAAAAGGTTTATGTTTCTTTCTCCATATGATATGGGAAATATATCCAATACAAAAAAACATCTACATTTAAATGGTATTAATATTAATTTGCATATTATATTCCCGTTAATTCCCACAGAAAGTTTCCACCTCTGAATATTCCCCAAAATGTGCAACCCTCGCTGCATGTCATTTAAAGTGGAACCATTATCGTCCATAGTAAAAAAAATAAAAATATTTTGCCATCAGTAGGCTAGGCGTTTAAAATTAAATGTGGAGTGGTGCATATAGTTATGTGATGACATCACGTGCCCCGCATAACTTCAAAAGTCTCCACACAAATCATGGATCAGACATCAGTAATAAGTTACGACTGCAGAAAATAACAGATATCAGGATTAGACAGGGTAATAAATCAAAAAAACAAACAAACCTTCCAGCTTTGCATCTCAATTCCATCAGGTACTCATTAACTTATCTTTCTGAGTTCATTATTTATTTTGTTCCACCATATTCCCTCAACAGGCCTCAACACCACTTGAGGTATACACAGTATATGCGCTGTATTCAGAATGCTAAAAGATTATGTATGTAAGCATCTCTCAACGTGACAATAAACGTGAAGTCCCAAAGCAGTGCAATACTGAATCATTGATGGTGTACAATGGCCACCCAACTTTGCAAATTAAGAACAGTTGTCTTTTGCTAATTGTTGCTATGTATAATCAGTAGTGTATCCCTCTGTTCAAGGGTCATGCATCTTGGATGCTCTCCAAATCCACAATTTAGATATCTGTCCAAGACGTTCTAACTCTTACTACAAATAGAGAACAATAGCATCCTGAGGTAGCAGACTAGAGTAGAGTGGTTGTGATTGGAAAGAGAGAGAGAGAGAGAGAGAGAGAGAGAGACCGCATTGTCTTGGCAACACATACAATCTCAACTCAGCAACTGCATTAATTCCAGCCTGAATAAGAGACATTGTACATTCAGTAGTAGAGCTCCTGGACTAAGGCCATAGTACAAAAAATGCCTCTGATACAGGGAGGGAACCACATGCGAACTAAAAGAGAAGTGAGAGGATGGTAGGAAGGAATTAATGATCAAATAGCTAACATTGAGTATGTTTCAAAAACTGCATGTAACAGCAAACAATGCAAGGAGGCTGATTACACGGGTACTATGATTTCATTAGCCACTCCAACTCCAACTGCTCTTAAACGCTAGTCAAAGCAAATGCATGCTTTTCAACCGTTCGCTAAACGCACCCGCCCGCCCGACTAGCATCACCACCCTGGACGGTTCCGACCTAGAATATGTGGACAACTATAAATACCTAGGTGTCTGGCTAGACTGTAAACTCTCCTTACAGACTCATATTAAACATCTCCAATCCAAAATCAAATCTAGAACCGGCTTTCTATTTCGCAACAAAGCCTCCTTCACTCATGCCGCCAAACTTACCCTAGCAAAACTGACTATCCTACCGATCCTCGACTTCGGCGATGTCATCTACAAAATAGCTTCCAACACTCTACTCAGCAAACTGGATGCAGTTTATCACAGTGCCATCCGGTTTGTTACCAAATCACCTTATACCATCCACCACTGCGACCTGTATGCTCTAGTCGGCTGGCCCTCGCTACATATTCGTCGCCTGGCTCCAGGTCATCTATAAGTTTATGCTAGGTAAAGCTCCGCCTTATCTCAGTTCACTGGTCACGATAACAACACCCACCCGTAGCACACGTTCCAGCAGGTATATCTCACTGATCATCCCCAAAGCCAACACCCCATTTTGCCACCTTTCCTTCCAGTTCTCTGCTGCCAGTGACTGGAACGAATTGCAAAAATCACTGAATTTGGATACTTTTATTTCCCTCACCAACTTTAAACATCAACTATCTGAGCAGCTAACCGATCACTGCAGCTGTACATAGTCCATCTGTAAATAGCCCACCCAATCTACCTACCTCATCACCATACTCTTTTTATTTTATTTACTTTTCTGCTCTTTTGCACGTCTGTTTCTCTACTTGCACATCATCATCTGCTCATTTATCACTCCAGTGTTAATTTGTTAAATTGTAATTATTCGCTCCTATGGCCTATTTATTGCCTACCTCCTCATGCCTTTTGCACACACTTTATATAGACTTTCCTTTCTCTACTGTGCCATTGACTTGTTTGTGTTATTGGCTTGTTTGTTTTTTCCATGTGTAACTCTGTGTTGTCTGTGTCACACTGCTTTGCTTTATCTTGGTCAGGTCGCAGTTGCAAATGAGAACTTGTTCTCAACTAGCCTGGTTAAATAAAGGTGAAAAAAGACTGTGGGACTTACCTGGTTAAATAAAGGTGAAAAAAGACTGTGGGACTATTTATCTATTTATAAATGATCTACTTCATCTGGATTATATAAATATGCACATCCTTCTCAAGTACTTAAATCGTTTGAGTTCAGTAAACAGTGCTCAACTCTCCATCCCAAGAGCTTACTGGAGGTCAGATAGAGTGCATTGTGAGCACATCTACACTAAGTATACCAAACATTAGGAACACCTACTCTTTCCAGGACGTGAAAGCTATGATCCCTTATTGATGTCACTTGTTAAATCCACTTCAATTAGTGTAGATGAAGGGGAGGAGACAGGTTAAAGTTTTAATCATTGAGACAATTGAGACATGGATTGTGTGCCATTTAGAGGGTGAATGGGCAAGACAAAATATTTAAGTGCCAGGGTATGAACAGGTAGGTGCCAGGGGCATTGGTTTGTGTCAACAACTGCAAAACTGCTGGGTTTTTCATGTTCAACAGTTTCCCATGTGTATCAAGAATGGTCCACCTCCCAAAGGAGAACTGTGGGAAGCATTGGAGTCAACATGGGCCAGCATTCCTGTGGGACGCTTTCGACACCTTGTAGAATCCATACCCCAATGAACTGAGGCTGTTCTGATGGGAAAAGGGGGGTGCAACTCAATATTAGGAAGTTGTTCCGGCCCCCTGACCATCCGCGCAAGAAAAGGTTGGCCTGTGACTGAATCTAGTTGATGATCCCTGCCTATGGGCCCTGGTCAAAACTAGTGCACTATGGCTGCATTTAGACAAGCAGCGCAATACTGATATTTTTGGTCTTTGGACCAATCAGATCAGCTCTGAAAAAGATATGATGTGAAAAGATCTGATGTGAATGGTCAACAGACCAATTAGTGGTAAAAGTATCAGAATTGGGCTGCCTGTTTAGCGCAGCCTTTGTAGGGCATTGGGTGCCTTGTGAACGCATACTTAGACATCTCTACCAGTTTTCAGTGGATCTCCCAAGAGAATGGACTAACCAGGCCACATTATATACCGAGGCAGCAGCACACTCAGATACTGGGCTTTAAATGGGGTATCTCAGGCTGCTGAGCATTGAATACAAGAATACATAGAATACCAACAACTCATAACCATTACTACCATTGCAGCAGTATTGTCAATCTACATCCAATATTCTAAAGTGTTTGCCTGAAGGACAAAGCAGACTGAGTTGACGAACGTTTAAAAACAGCGGGTGGCCGTTCTGTAGCCTCTGACCACAGAACATCCGCTGTAATTTTCTGTTAATTTCCCGATGATTCTACATGTTGAATTGCAGGACACGCAGCACGTAATACACAGCACAGGGCTGACGTTTGTTGTGGTTTGTCTTTGTCTTTTATTTAGTTGTAACCCCAGAGAGCTATTTATCTCAATAGAAGACTCTGGTGTGGCCTGCCTACTGACAACAGAGCAGTTGAGCGAAAACATTACAGTACAGTCTGGGCAGTGTGCCTACAGTAGACTACACCTCAGCACAATCATCAGACTGGTGTCGGGCCAGTGACAGAGACATTTAGGTCGAGTGTCAAGTGTTTAGTCACTTGAGTGTGTGTGTGTGTGTGTGTGTGTGTGTGTGTGTGTGTGTGTGTGTGTGTGTGTGTGTGTGTGTGTGTGTGTGTGTGTGTGTGTGTGTGTGTGTGTGTGTGTGTGTGTGTGTGTGTGTGTGTGTGTGTGTGTGCGTGCGTGCGTGCGTGCGTGTGTGTGTGTGTGTGTGTGTGGTTATATTATGACTCTGGTCTATTTAATCACTTATATTTTCTCCAGTTACTGTAGATTACATTTAGATTACTTAGCCAGAAAGGGTAAATATCCTGATGTAACACTGGTGTCCATAAACCTGTTGTAAAGGACCATGCATACAGGGGGGTGTGCTTGGGTTCCGGAACACTGATGCTTTTATAGATTTCAAAGTAAATCAAGCCTAAATGGATGTCTTCCTAAAAAAAGCTGGCCTGCTCTCAGCCTGATCCACAAAGGAGCATCAATTATGATTAGGCATACAACAACCCAATCTGATCCATATAATGAGCAAGATTTTAAATACTCGCTCATGCCAGTAACAGCTCATCAATGTGGACAAAGGGATGCCGTTTTTAATTTACATCTCTCTCTCTCTCTCTCATTCGGAAAGTATTCAGACCCATTCCCTTTTTCCACATTTTGTTACGTTACAGCCTTTCTCGAAAATGGATTAAACAAAAATCTACACACAATACCCAATAATGAAAAAGTAAAAACAAGTTATAAGAAGAAAAAAAACCAGAAATACCTTACTAAAAATCCTCAAGCGAAAACAGGGTTCTAGACATTTTTGCAAATGTATTAAAAAACAAAACCAGAAATACCTTATTTACATAATTATTCAGACCCTTTGCTATGAGACTTGAAATTGAGCTCAGGTGCATCTTGATTCCATTGATCATCCTTGAGATGTTTCTACAACTTGATTGGAGTTTACCTTTGGTAAATTAAATTGATTGGACATGATTTGGAAAGGTACGCACCTGTCTATATAAGGTCCCACAGTTGACAGTGCATGTCAGAGAAAAAACGAAGCCAGGAGGTTGAAGGAATTGTCCGGAGAGCTCCGAAAAAGATTGTGTCACAGTGGAATCCATCATTCTTAAATGTAAGAAATTTGGAACCACCAAGACTCTTCCTAGAGCTGGCCGCCGGCCAAATGTAGCAATCAGGGAAGAAGGGCCTTGGTCAGGGAGATGACCAAGAACCCGATGGTCACTTGGATAGATCTCGAGAGTTCCTCTGTTGAGATGGGAGAACCGTTCAGAAGGACAACCATCTCTGCAGCACCCCACCAATCAGGACTTTATGGTAGAGTGGCCAGACGGAAGCCACTCCTCAGTAAAAGGCAAATGACAGCCTGCTTGGAGTTTGCCAAAAGGCACCTAAAGGACTGTCAGACCATGAGAAACAAGATTCTCTGGTCTGATGAAACCAAGATTGAACTCTTTCGCCTGAATGCCAAGCGTCCTGTCTGCAGGAAACCTGGCACCATCCCTTTGGTGAAGCATGGTGGTGGCAACATCATGCTGTGGGGATTTTTTACGCGGCAGGAACTAGGAGACTAGTCAGGATCGAGGGAAAGATGAACGGAGCAAAATACAGAGAGATCCTTGATGAAAACCTGCTCCAGAGCTCTCAGGACCTCAGACTGGGGCAAAGGTTCACCTTCCAACAGGACAATGACCCGAAGCACACAGTCAAGACAATGCAGAAGTGGCTTCGGGACAAGTCTCTGAGAGTGGCCCAGACAGAGCCCGGACTTGAACCCGATCTAACATCTCTGGAGAGACCTAGAAACTCCCCAAATACAGGTGTGCCAAGCTTCTAGCCTCATACCCAAGAAGACTTGAGGCTGTAATATCTGCCAAAGGTGCTGAGTAAAGGGTCTGAATACTTATGTAAATGTCATACTGTTTTTTTTATACATTTGCAAACATTTCTAAAAACGTGTTTTTGCTTTGTCATTATGGGGTATTATGAGTAGATTGATGAGGGAAAAAAACAATTTAATCAATTTTAGAATAAGGCTGTAATGTAACAAAATGTGGAAAAAATCAAGGGGTCTGAATACTTTCCAAATGCACAAATTATACAGTATAATTAGCCTTCTGACAATATTTTTTTTTTTTCAGATGCTACTGCAATCTAAGAGTACTTCAGGGAGTTTCACATGATACTTTCATATCCTTTTATTCAATGCCCTTTGACCAGCTCATGTGACACATGTGGAAGTGCCAAGTGCAGTAGCTCGAACTGTTAAGTAGATTTTATTTTACATCTTTCTAACACCAGAGTGTGTATTTGACGGATCTCATTGAAGTTAATTGTTACATAAGGTGTTCATAAACATCTTTAGGGTTTATTTTGGTCTCTCTGTGTACAGACTGTGACTGAAAGGAGGATTTTGAAGAACCAACTAAACATTAGGGCAATTTTTACTTAACAAAAGCAAACATTTATTGATGACGCTGAAGCACAGAGCTTTAAAGCGCTTTATTTTAGAACCCTAACAAATCACTGACGGTAGAGAGGGATCATAAGCTTTTTACCACAAACGATATGAAATTGAGAGTCTGAACAAATATATCTGGGATTGTTAAAGTGAGAGGTAGATCACTTGCAAAAAGCTGTGTAAAGTTGGAGAGCTTGCATGTGCATAGTATATGTGTTGTATGAGTATTAAGTAGGTCCTCACAGACATGTAAAACACCCCAAATACACTTCATATTCTGGAACCCTCACATACAGACAACTTTTGAAGAAATCTAGTCCATGTCACTGACAGCAGGCATGCTGCGACAAACAGCACTGTTTTAAGATAATGAAAAACAAAGGCTCACTGTACCAAACCACAAGGCTCTGATGGATCCACCCTGTGGTTTAGTACAGTGAGCCTCTCCTAAGAGAGTGATAGTAGGAACATTTTACAACTCTGGCAACCGACTGATCAAATTTTGAATCAAGCAGACCGGAGAAAGACATTTTTATTGAACAACAGCAGTGATGGGAATTGTCTGGCAAGTATAATTAAAACTCCAAATACTCCATAACAAGTCAATTGACAAGTGGAGGATTTTAATTGCAAATTATGTTAAAGGATGCATTAAAAATGACACCCTATTCAATATAGTCCACTACTTTTGAACTGGCCCATTTTCATGGATTTGCACTTGTCCAGTTTACTGGCTTGTAAATATCATTTGCTATGATGATGTTATTTTAAATACACCATTAGGATGTTAAAGTTGTCTGAATCTGAATCTGATGGAAAAGGGTGCCATTTGGTCGTAATCCATAGCCTGCAGAGGAAATGGAGGAAACAACCATCCCACTGAGCACAGATGTCAGTTCATCATCTAGTTTTGATTTACATTTGGTTGTTATCAACTAATGGGAAAAGAATGTCACGCTGACCATGTAATTGGATTTGGGTTCAAAGTTGGGTGAAAGAATAAGAAATTCACTTATGTTGATACATTTTTTTTTAAATCCAATCAATTTTCCACGTTTATTCAACGTCATCACATTTAATTTTCTTATTGAAATTATGAGGAAACAACGTTAATTCAACCAGTTTTTGCCAAGTGAGATAGATTAATTGAGGTTTGAATCACACATTGACCATTGAGGGTGCCATAAACTGTGGGCTGGAGCGACGCATGATATTTGAAATGCTCGAGATGTCTTCTGTATAGTTAAATGATTGTAAGGCTAATGGGGGTGACATGATTTGTTATGGATTTTAGGGTTTGCCCAGGACCCCAATAATTTGAATCTTGGACAATAATAAAGACCACTATAATATCAGAATTGTTGAGAAATGATGCTAGGACGTTATGGGGCTGTTGCATGCCGCTCAATTAAAGTGCAGAAACTGCACTGCAGAAAGAGACGGACATTTGCTATAATGATCTACCCAAAGCTACTGTATCAGTCTCAATGTTATGGTCTTTTTTATCTCCGATCCTTTTAGAAAGCCAAATAAAAGATCGACTTTGTTACACAAATTGAAAACCTGAGAGAGGCACAGCAGCAGAGTCACATAAGTAAAAAACTATGCAACAAAAGGAGAGGATCGCTGCATGCGCTCTGGAGGAAGTGGATAAAGCAAAGATAATATAAAAAAAATAAAGCAAAGATAATATAAAGCAAACATAATAATGTAGTAAAGATAAAGATAATCTAGACACCACCTGGTGAACACACTTCAAAGCCTTGCACTAAAATGTAAAATGCAACAATTCCAGATTAACAATTGATGCCTTGTCGTTGAACTTCTACAAATAAACACTTTAGGATTTCTGTAGCATATCTAATTAAAATGCTTTTTCAAAGCCCTTCCTGTGGTTCTTTTAATAAGACACCTGACTGGAGGGAAGTCAGGATTGTTCAGTAAAGGAAATACGTGTTTTTTAAGAAAACTTGGCAAATATTTGATGAGAACTATTAAATAGGACACTATAGCCAGTATAAGATGTTGAGGTGAATTTGATACGTCAAAGTCAGAGGCAGAGAGTGCATTGCGCGCATCCATACATGCATTGCCAATCAAATTGGACACAGATAGCTACGAGGTAAACACAGATAGCTAAGAGGTCAATTCCATTCCGGTTTTGTGTGATGTAGCTTTTTTAGAGTGTATGAGGATAATGTCATGACAAATGACTAAACTAATCCTCATTTGGTGTAGTCACAATCCAATGGCGGGATACAATAGAATACTCAAAATAGCCACACACAAACTTCTCAAATACAATGCATTGTGCTGAACAGCGGGCAAATGTAAAACCAAACACATGCAAACAAAGGCCAACTAGATTGCCTATATTACAGTTGCCTATGACAGGTGAGTTCAACTCACTTTAACTGGATGAACTATTGGAATCCCATAAATGACATTCATGAAGGTTCGCCTTGACGAAATTATCATAAATATAAATGTAGCAAAAACAATCTACGTGAAAGGTCCGTATGAGTTAAATAGGCATGGATAGCCGACTAAATGAGATGAGGAATTGTTTTGCCTCCGATGCCATCCCATCCCACTTTCTAAGCACATTGAGACGCAAAATTATCATCGCCAAAAGTCCAAACTATCGATTTAAATGTCGAACTTAAATAGGTCTGCATCATATCACACCGAGTGTTTATGAAACCGTTGAATGAGATTGGCAATTTAAGCGCATCATTTAACCTCCGCATCAGGCTACCCGGTACTTCCAAACACGGTGTCATGAATCCATCATCAAATAGCCTAGATGGAGGAGAGGAGGACACTGTTTCTCGTTACGCTGGCTCATGTGCACATCGAAAATCTTCAGGCATTGTCAAAAAGGATGCTGATATTGCACGCAGCGCAGCGGGCATGCAAAACTGACCACGAAAGAGCTGAAAACAGTAAAGACAGTTCTAGTTTTATAGTCTCGTTCTCTGTCTATAGAGATGGAAAGCGATCTTAGTTTGGTAACCGATGTAAGTAAAACGGAAATCAAATCACACATAGGCTAAGTAGCCTAATGCATATCTGAGATGTACCTGTAACTCCAAACTGTAACCCTGGTACAAGTGTGTCGGGAACACCGTCAATTGATGTTGCACTTGTAGGGAAACTGTGTAATCCATTGACCAGATCAGCGAAACGTGTGTACAAAGCAGAAGACGCTTCCACAGCTGTTTGCAGTACTATGCTGTAGTACAACCGTCGACTGTTCTCCGCCCCGCTTCTTCCTCATTGGTCGTTTGGCAGTAGTAGTCCAGCCAGCAGTCTACTTGTGTAGAGCCAGGGCCGTGCTACCAAACGGGCAGGTAGTGCACGTGCCCCGGGGTCCCCTTTATAATAAGCATTGCATGCATCTATAATTACATTTGCGTAGTGGCATACAGTTGAGCAGACACGTTTTTAGGATTTCCACACATGTGGATTTTTGTTGTTGCAGGGTCTGGGGGAAAAACGGGCATTTTATAAAAGCATGTCATGTCATTTGCATGATAGAACACATTAGCAGAATAATATTTTATTCCACACAAATGGACAAATGCAGGCTACTACTGTGCAACTCGCTATTCAGGTAGGATGCCATTTTTTTACTTTATTTTTTCATATTTATAATAAATCGTTTTATCATTATTATTACTGTATATCATTGTTATTATTGTATACCTATTTATTCATCTAAACCAGTTCTTTAAATATGAAAAACATGTTTTGTTTCATTCTGTTGAGACATTTTCGTTGGATAAATTAAGTTTGATCTGTCTTTTTAATTGTGTGGTCCATTTTTAGCTTAAAATGGGTTATAAGTAGGCATTTTGTAAAATAAATATCATTAGCCTATACTGTCATTTGTTGGGTATGGTAGGCACTAGCCTTTATTGGTAACTGCTCAATATAGCCTGTTCAAAGCTTTTGTGAAGGTTTAATCCAGTTCGCAAGTGTTTTGTTGCATTCTGTTGAACTATTTTCTTTGGCCAAATGAAGTTCCAACAGTAATGTGTTTGCTGCAATTTAATATCATGCTCATATTTTCACTATAAACAATGGCTTGACTTACTACTGTATATCACCCTAATAAGGTTTAGAACATTTTGTGAACGTTTGGTGTTGTGTGGCTATTAACCTATTATACAGCAGGCCTATGAAATGAAGACAGTACGCACTTGAACTCCAACCGACTCCGACAGTTGAACTTGAGTTGAAGAAGACTGTTTCAGACCTACCAGAGTTACTACTTTAATCTAACAATATAATGATTATCTTTATAAAAAATATTTGTATCGAAAAATAATGAATTAGCCTCCTTCCGTATGCCATTATCTGTACAGCAGATGCAGTAGTCTATCTGACAATTATAAAGAAATGCATGTTGGTGTTGTAGCTAGCTTGCAGGCATATCTCTATCTCTCTCACACTTTCTGGAGCTAGGCCGAAAGCTTCTCTTTCTTTATATATATATTTTTGAAATATTAATATCATACAGTGGATACCTAAGCCTATAGGCCTATGTATGCAATGCCCTGATGCATTTAGTGCTCAAATCTCTGACAGCTGAACCGTCAGGTGGAACATTTTAGTTTTAGGAAAGTAAAAACCATTCAAACAGTAGGCTGTAAAGTTGTGCATGTGCTACACAAGGATTTTGTTTTTGTAATTTGTTAAAATCTGTTTTTAAGGACTTATGTGGCTCATTTGGTGAATATCCCTCATTTATTGATGGCGCTGGCTGCGTGGGTAGACACCCTAATGTGTTACGCAGCTAATGCATATCGATGACTGGTACATATCTCAAATGTCCGCTAAATGAAAATCTTTCCAGTCACTTGTCCGGTGGCAAATTTTCCTGTCAGGGTGGGATGTCCTTCAATCTGGAAAAAGACAAGGGGGGGAGAAATTATCCTCACTCCTCACAACTACTTTTATTAACCCGCATAAATAACTGTTATACTTACATTTTGCGAAGTTATTCCTTATTTTCCTGGAAACTTTATCCAAGCGTGGATTTCTGTCTGCCATTAATTCAGATTTTTTTATGGGATAGCCTCCCTGGCAAAAGATACATGGGATTGGGACATGCCATTTTTGACGTCCGGCCTAGACATTCTGCCAGCTCATGTCTCGTTAACCATCAGTGCTTGTTAAATTCACCCAGCTGATCTCAATTGCAACCATTATTGGTCACCTCATTACTGCTCACTTAAGATATGTTTGCCGTCAGGTTGGTATTGTCATTGCATCAATTTAGTCATTTTTGAACAGACTAATGGCGATTTATCAATTTGACAACCATTCCGTACAATCAAAATGAAATATTTCCTTGTTAACCAACGGCAAATCTAGTGTGAAAATGTAGCTATATGTGCGTGCTGCAGGCAGCGGCCCTAACTGCTAGACCCACCCAGGCCACGATTGAATTCAATTTAGTGTTTTTGAGATTTGAGTACAGACACCAGTGTCTCAGGTCAGGCAGTTTCTGTGCCACACTAAATACATTTGCCAAGAAGGTGAATTTTGATGTGGAGAATCTTTTTACGGGTAAAATTGACTCCAACCAAACACAACGTAATCTTTCTAAGACAGAGGGGGACGAGATTCTACCAATCTCTTACCTTCAACCCTACAGAGGACCTAAAAACTGAACAGAAAGGGATCCTCACAGAAGCTAAGGAGAATGGCTACATTTCAGACAATGAGTTCAACTTTATTTTCAATGGCAGTCCCCGTGTGGCTTCTTTTTATCTTCTTCCAAAAGTCCACAAGAATCTTGAAAATCCCCCAGGCAGACCAGTCATTAGTGGCAATGAAACTCTGATTACTTTACATTGATTACTTTATTAAGCCTTTTCTGACGAAACCCCCAGCCTATCTTCAAGATACCACAGATGTGTTGAACAAATAACATTAATTTTTTTGACCTCGACATCAGTAAAAATGACAAAGGTTGTTTGCACACATCAATCTTTAGGAAGCCTGCAGATGGGAATACCATTCTGAGGGCAGACAGCTTTCACACCAAAAGGCTAAAAGAGAACATTCCATATGGCCAATTCCAAAGAGTCCACAGAATTTGCGAACAGGAAACAGACTACAGTGTCAAATCTGCTGAATTGGAGAATCACTTCTTGAATTGGAGCTACAGCGCTCAGGTCCTGAAAGATGCAGGTATAAGGGCCGGACTACTTGAGAGAGAGAACTTGTTGCGAAGGGGAGTGCCTCGTGATACATCAGAGAGAGTGTACTTTGTTACAAAATACAGCATTGAAGCAGAGAACGTTAAAAGAATCATTCAAAATAATTGGGGAATCATCCAAAGTGATACGCTACTATGCCAAGTCTTCCCTGAACCACCAGTCATAAGCTTTAAGAGATGTCCTACCCTAAATGACAAATTAGTCCATAGCTATCTTCCTGGTGACTCTCAAAAAACTTGGATTGACCACAAACCCAAGGGCTCTTTTAAATGTAACCATTGCAACCATTGCAGAAATATTGAACAGAAAAAGTATTTTGTTGACACGGCTTCTAAAATGGAGTATTACGTCAAGCATTTAATTTACTGCAAAACCACTCATGTCATCTACAGATTGGAATGTCCACAGTGCAAGGTGTTCTATATTAGACGGACAAAGAGACACCTTCAAGACCGCTTAGCGGAACACAAGTACGCCATACGGGTAGGCAATGAAGACTACCCCATGCCAAGGCACTACTAAGTCCTTACACCATGGCAAGGCACTACTAAGTCCCTACACCATGGCAAGGCACTACTAAGTCCTTACACCATGCCAAGGCACTACTAAGTCCTTACACCATGCCAAGGCACTACTAAGTCCTTACACCATGCCAAGGCACTACTAAGTCCTTACACCATGCCAAGGCACTACTAAGTCCTTACACCATGCCAAGGCACTACTAAGTCCTTACACCATGGCAAGGCACTACTAAGTCCTTACACCATGGCAAGGCACTACTAAGTCCCTACACCATGGCAAGGCACTACTAAGTCCTTACACCATGCCAAGGCACTACTAAGTCCTTACACCATGCCAAGGCACTACTAAGTCCTTACACCATGCCAAGGCACTACTAAGTCCTTACACCATGCCAAGGCACTACTAAGTCCTTACACCATGCCAAGGCACTACAAGTCCTTACACCATGGCAAGGCACTACTAAGTCCTTACATCATGCCAAGGCACTACCAAGTCCTTACACCATGCCAAGGCACTACTAAGTCCTTACACCATGCCAAGGCACTACAAGTCCTTACACCATGCCAAGGCACTACAAGTCCTTACACCATGCCAAGGCACTACTAAGTCCTTACACCATGCCAAGGCACTACTAAGTCCTTACACCATGCCAAGGCACTACAAGTCCTTACACCATGCCAAGGCACTACTAAGTCCTTACACCATGGCAACCCTGCCTCCCTACAAGCTATGGGTATTGATCATGTTCCGGCCTCTATTAGAAAAGGGGACCGTCTTAAACAGTTAAACCAAAGGGAAATTTGGGGATTTACAAACTACACGCCACTAAGTACCCTGGTTTAAATGAAGATATGGATTTCCCACCCTTCCTATAGGGTCGTGATAGGTCCATTTGCTGTCATCTAGTGGACATTTTGCTCAATTGCCCTCAGCTATGTTTAGAATGTTGTTGTCCATGTTTGCTGTGTTCTAGTGTACTACGGAATATATTGCTTTCTTATTCTTGACACTTCTCCCAGTCATATTTAAGGTTAGAACTACCTTTCTAGGCGTTCTGATACTTCTAGCTTGGAGTTAAAAATGTTCGATAACATATCTACAGTATTTCACTTTTTAATGTGTATAGTAGTGCTTACTAGGTGTGTCCAATCAATTCTGTAACCCCTCCCTCTTCAAATTAGGGCTGATTGGAAAAGCTGTTCAAAAGAGGATGTTGCAGTATTATTATTTATTTGTACTCCCTGACGAAGGCCTTGCAGCCGAAACGCGTCAGATTTTTAAAGCTTGTTTTCCATTGAACATGCGACACAAATAAAGGTATTTTAATTAATTATATGAAGAGTGGCTTGGTCCTCCTTTCTTTTTGATAACCAATTCATCCCTTCTACCAAAGAGCACCTTCTGTCTACCAAAATGTACTACTGTTTACCTTAGTAGCGCTTCCCTTCCCCCTCTTTCTATCAATTTTGAGTTTATTCATAACCTTAGGATAAACTAGACACTTGTATGTCGTAGTATAGTGGAGACCAATATCAATGTTGTGTTATTGAGCTATATAAAACTATGGTTGTTGATGTTTATGGCTGCATTTCAGATAAATTTTTGTATATTTGAATGTGTCAGTAATAGGACCTAGGAATAGCGTTTGAGCGAGCGAGAGAGAACATCATTTTGATAGCAAGCCTTAATCCCAATAACTCGACTGCCCCTGCTAATTTTAAGCCACTCGAGGCTCATTTGAATTTCCTGATGCATCAGGAAAATTATCTGCAAAAAAAGTGTAATCAAGTTAAGATCTGACATCTGTAGGTGCAAAGATTACCAACACATTCACATTCAGATATCACAAGATTACCATCCCATTCACATCCAACACATTCACATCCACACTGGCATAATACATATTGTTTAAGGTTACAGTGTCATACGGGACATCCCAAGCTGCCAAATTTCATTAAATAAAACCATTTATGTGGTTCCTTGAGGAAACTAACATGCAAAATACACAAAGGGTTTCCCTGAATCCATGTATATGTCCCAAATGGCACCTTATTCCCTTTACAGGGCACTACTTTTGACCAGGGCTCTGCTCAAAAATATCCAGAGTTGCTCTGTGTGGCTGAGTTTGACACACTGTTTTGGCTTATGCCATTTTTGCATGAATGACCACACAAAAGGAGTGAATCCCTGCCTAGTAGCCCGTGGCAACCATTGCCACCCAACTCACTGTAACCCTGAGAGGAAGGGAAAGAATGAATCCCAGCTGCAAGACTCTGCCTGGACAGAAATTCTGTCTTCCAACACTGTGTTTTACATGAAAAAGGAAAATCATCTGTACTTCTCTCGGATCGTAATAGTAGTTCATAAGATAAGGTGTTTATGGGTTACTAGGCATTTTCGGATGGTCTTTATCCTCCATTTTTTTAATGAATACTGTTTTTTTTACGTTGAGGAGAGACTCTGCACGAGGAGAACCTAGGTCTTTTGTGTAGATTTGGGTGCAGGAATCAAACACTGTAGAGCACAGCAATATTATGTGTGCGGGCATCTCATTCCTTTATCTCAGTATTATCATTTTTTTTGCCCAGCTCAGATGTTCTAAAGTTTAGGCTGTGCGAATCACGCTCTTTCTCTTCCTAGACCTTTACCGATAATATTGTAGCCCAGAGGAGCGCCGACATTCATTATATCAAAAAAATCTAAGCAACCTCCATATTTGTTTGTGATATTCCCTTGAGCACCAGCAGCCCTGAGTTTTCAGGAGGGGGTACAGATCATGTAAAATATTCAGCTCCCTACCAACAAATAGCGTTAGATTTTATTGGAAAATCATTGTTTCATTTGCCTTGGTAAATTGTGTTATATCTGTTTGAATGTCAGCTGAATATTTGTTGGTCTTTTTTCATCTCTCAGAAATATATCAAGAATGGACAAAACAAACTGTGTTGACAGAACCATAACAATAGGAGGCAAGTGTATTCCCTCCCGCACCTTCGCTAAAAGAGAGAATGAAGAGAGACAGAGAGAGCCTGAGCGAGAGAGAGAAGGGGGAGGCAAGACTTTGGGAATAGCTTGACAGTGAGATAAGTGACAGTGCATGACAGGTGAAATGTGAGTTCTACTGATGCAGTAACAGGGGAATATGGCCAGTAGGTTTTAGAAACATCAACTTTTGCCCTTATTCCTTCAACTAAAGGTCCGCCTGGATGCAGTCAAAATCACTTCACATCTCATACATCAGTGAATGACTCACTTCGCATTTGACCTTGAAGCGCTTACCTCCAGCATGGCAAATTCACTCCTTTATGTAGAAAAGGCCTCTCTTCTTGGTATGTTTTTAGATAGTGTTTCCTTGTTTATGTGACGCGCAGGATGCAGCCATCAATCATATTGTATGTAATTTCATTTCTCAACACACAAACATTATAAAAAGGTTGAGTGACCATGAAAGTCAGTGGTTCTTTCATACTCCTTAAAAAATTCAGATCCAGAAAAGGGGGTTCTTGATTCTGGAGTTGCATCCCAAATGGCACCCTACTCCCTTTTGGGCTCTAGTCGAAAGTAGTGTATTATATAGGGAACATTGTGCCATTTGAGACGCAGACTAGTATGGGAATAGAGTGCCATTTGGGATGCATCCTCATTCCCCCTAGATGCCAGGAGAATGAGGGGATCTGAGGTCTGATAGTGAAGTGTGCCATGTCGCCTTCACTCTTAGAAAAAAGGGTTCCAAAACGGTTCTTCAGCTGTCCCCATAGGAGAAACCTTTTTGGTTCCAGGTAGAACCATTTTGGTTCCAAGTATAACGGTTTTGGGTTCCACGTAGAACCATTTCAACGGAGGGTTCTACATTGAATCCAAAATGGTTATGCTTGGAACCAAAAGTGTTCTACCTAGAAACAACAAGGGTTTTTCAAAGGGTTATTCTATGGGGACAGCTGAAGAACCCTTTTAGGTTCTAGATAGCACCTTTTTTTCTAAGAGTTTTCAGACCAGTGACTCTCAGATACGGATAGCTTTCACCCAGAGCACAATAAGTCACCAGTGTTGACCAGTGAGGCGGATCATATCCCGATCCCAGCTTCAGTTCCCTCCCTTTCGGTCTTTTCCATTAGATTACTAAATCAATGTAGGACAGCTAATTTATATTCCACACAGAGCTCCTTGGCCAATGGACAGAAATACTTAGTGGGTGAAGGATAAAGATGTCTGGACACACTCACTCTCTTACTCCCGCCTGCTTGTGTTTATTATTAAGCCCTTTCTTCAGAATTCTCTTGATTTAAATTGTATGGATAATCAAATTAGTATATTTTGCAATTACTCTTCACTTTGCAATGGAATGACAAAAATAATATTTTTAAGTACCATATTATTTACAGTAATGAACCCTTCATTGTCAATCTCATCCTACAGAATAGTTTTGAACAGGGATAAACACCCTGGGAATTTAATACATGCTGTATTAGCTTTATTTGATTTATATAAAACACAATCGTTTCTGGGACCAGAAATCAGCATGGGCATTTCTAACACACTGGCTCATCTTTTTCCTCGAGGCCCCCATTTATAGTCAATGATAATTCTGCATAAAAAATATTTTTATGGCAAAACCTCCCAATTTAGACCAGCCCACTAGGTTAAAAATGGACCAGCCCATCTGGCATTTGCCCAAACTGCGCTATGGCCAGTCTGTTTCTGGATGAAATGGAGAGAGCTGTAGCATGTCATTCCCTATACAGTCTACTACAGCTATGACTTCCCCAGACCACTGTCTTTGTGTAGTCACTGGTGATATGGGAGCCTTTGCTTCCTCTGCCCGCTGGTAGATAACCCAGTCTGGCCTACCCCATCTCTGGCTATGCTGCTTCAGATGCCTCAGCAATACCCTGCTTCGCTCTTCTATCCTCTCTCCTGCTCCCAGGGGATCGATTTAGTCATTGGGGGTAGGTAGCTCACTGTATAGTATGAAGCTCCAAGCCCCTTCATTACGAGGGCTTTGTGAATGCGTGCTGCTGCCAGCCCTGTTTAGGCTGTGTAGCCCAAGGTTATGTACTCAAGACCACTATTGCAACCTCTGTCTGCTTTACTTTCCATTTCTCCCCAAGCTGGGTCAGACAAAAGCCTTGCATTTTATTGGGTCACCGTGGTGCACTCAGCTTGAATTAGTCGAGGGACGTGTGAGAACAGGCCAGTTTCCCAGACTCAAATTAAGACTAGTACTGGACTAAAAAGCACTTTCAATGGAGAATCTCCATTGGGCATGCTTTTTAGTACAGCACTAGGCCTAATCTATGTCCCCGAAAACCGTCCTTACAAGTTAGCAAATTCCACATATATAGTGTATAAACAGAATGCATCGACTAATGTCATTTTAATGGGTCACATTAGCATAGGGTACTTCGCTAAGGAACCAATAGTGCTGCCTAAAGCCATATATTAAGAGAGTTCGGCCAGGTTTTAGAATAGACGCCATGTTTGCTCCTTTATCCTTGAAATGTTGCTGATATAATAATACGAGAGCGGCAACGACAATTCCCTATGTAATTACCTGCTGTGAACAAGCAAAACAGAATAGCGAATTTAACAGACGCAACTCTCCATTTATACGACTCTGGTGCGGCCTGTCATTTAATACGTTGAATTACAACAACCTCAAAGCACCATTCAGCACCTTACATGAGAGAAAGTTAAGGCTAAAAATAGGTATTCATACATAAATATGCTTAAACACTTTCATGCACAGAAGCACACCTGGTACAGTGTCCATCCTTTACACTGCTTTAGGACACTTCTGACTTAAGCTGTACGCTGCCTGAGCAGCTGCCAGTATGAGCAAACAAACGCACGCATATAGTCACGCACAGAGATATGTACACACACACACACACACACACACACTCCAACTCTTACTGTAAGCAGCAACAGCAGCAGCTGAGAGACAACACAAGGTCCTACAGTAGCAGCTGAGAGACAAAACAAGGTCCTACAGCAGCAGCTGAGAGACAATACAAGGTCCTACAGTAGCAGCTGAGAGACAACACAAGGTCCTACAGCAGCAGCTGAGAGACAGCACAAGGTCATACTTAGCATTGTGACAGGTCTTCAGGCATTTGGTGGCACAGTCCCTTCAAAGACACGTAGGAGGACAAGAAAAACAAGATTACTTGGCATTCATTCACTGCGAAATCAAACGCATGCTGAAATAATTTCATACAATGTGATCTGGGAAAGCGGTACTCTATTTTCCACCCCTCCCCCTGTTCTCCATATTCTGGGAGGCCTCTGTGAATAGGCAATAAAGAATTGAGGGTGATAATATGTGACAACTTGTAAAGACACAAAAAAAGAGTATGTGGCTCTGACAACTTTCAGTCTCATTTTATGTATGTCATGCTATTTATTGGTGAAGTTATGGCTTGAATTGTTATCAAATGCTGTAGGTGATTTGTGTCTATTGATTAGTTGATGAATGACATGTTTAATTGTGAATAAACCTACACAATATATGCATCCCAAATGGCACCCTATTCCCTATATAGTGCACTACTTTTGACCAGAAAGTACTACTGGTCAAAAGTGGTCCACTGTAAAGAGAATTAGGGTGCCGTTTGGGATGCAGTTAATTATACCATTGCTTTTGTGGTCCACCAACAGAAGGTTTTTAATTCACTGTGCACTATGTGATTCAATACTTTGGAGAATTGCATATGTTTATAGGGAATTATCAGCATATTTTTGAGAACCAAAGACTGACATGTGAAGGCACACTCCAATTGATGGTAAACTGATTGATGGTAACCTATTCCCTATAGGGAATGCCTTCACATGTCAGTCTTTGGTTCTCAAACATATGCTGATAATTCCCTATATATATAGGGAATAGGGTGCCATTTGGGAGTCAAACAGAGTAGAAGCAGATGGACTACACTTCAGCATGTTGATTTATTAGATAAGACACGCTAGTTCAGCTCCACCCTGCACAACATGGGCCTGTTTAACTGGACTGTGGCTCTGTCTGTGGAGACTAATTAATCACGCTAGTGTTTAAGCCCCAGTGTTACGCCATAACACAGGAGGGCGAAACAGAACAGTGGTCTACCATTATAATCAGGCCTGCAGGATTCTAACTCTGGTCGACCAAGATATATGCTGTTGCTGCCCTGGCTGGTGTGTGTGTGTGTGTGTGTGTGTGTGTGTGCGTGCGTGCGTGCGTGCGTGCGTACACCCATCGCATGCTACTGTAGTTATTTAGTGCACTGAAGGTTAACTGAAATTCATGGTCCAAAGCTCAGGTTAGACACCCACAGACATCTTCCATGTCAGGCACAGCATCAGTGGAAACATGTATCGTGCTAAAATCTGTGTGGGGTCTATGTGATCTATATTGTTTGATAAGCATGGCATGCTGGGTTAAGGAAACAATCAGTGGGAGGTCACACAAGTTTGTCCTTGACTCCCTGTTTACTTAAACAATATTTTAAACAATATTGGTAAATGGCACTTTTACAGTATGTGGAAAAACTATTTTCACATACTGTAAAAGTAAGTATTTCACTGTTAGTCTACACCTGTTGTTCACGAAGCATGTGACAAATACATTTGGATTTGAATTGATTTCTCAATTTAAAGTGCTCTACTATAGGTCATGTAAAAGGATTGATAAGTGATACAAGTTGGATAACTGTACTCACGGCATCCATAATTTGTTTCCATCAGCATGTATCCATCAACTTACCCCAGGGCCTTTTCTCAGTCTGTCTGTCAGCTGGACATTCCCCAGAGTGATAAGAGGGCAGGCCCCTGTGAAATTGGGAGCAGGCAATAGAGGTATTTTCCTGTCCCCTATGCTGAAGGGTTGAAAAGGAGAGGAGACCCAAGGTTTATTTAAGCATTAAGCAATAAGTATGGTATGGTATATGGCCAATATACCACAGTCCCCAGAGGTGCCTTATTGCTATTATAAACTGGTTACCAACGTAATTAGAGCAGTAAAAATATGGACTGATATACCACGGCTGTCAGCCAATCAGCATTCAAGGCTCGAACCACCCCGTTTATAATAGTATACAGTGTATAAGCCCTCTGGCCTTGTTAGATCATGTAGTACACAGTGTCACTCTGATCTCACCTGCTGGATGCCTACAGTCAGTGTTCTTGCTCTGTTGTACGTTAACTAAAAGAAGACAAATCACCCACTGGGCACAGATGTCAGTTCGATGTCCTGAAGCAGACCGTGAAATCCCCGGCTCTTGAGCGTGACAGAGGGTGCTCTTTCCCAATCAACAGTGTGTCCCTTGAAATACAGACATTATTGGTGTATTAAAGGTCAGGCAGAGCTAAAGCACAACACACAGGAGCATCTTACTGCAAGAATAACTGATACATGCTATGAAATGAATATATTTGATTTGTTTAACTCCGATAAATAAATTGTTAAACCGCTCTCGTGTCAATCCCTGTGATTTTAGGTGCTAACTGAATTACGTGTTCAAATTCCAATGACAGCCTTCAAAGTTGAATCAATTGATGAAAGGAATCACCGTTCTGAGATCAATTTTGGACCTAATTTACTCTGTGAACTCTGACAAAGTACAGGCCATGAAGTGTGAATAAACAACCATTAGTGAACGGCTCTTCTTATAGGACTCATACAGAACAGCTATAGCCAGCTGGAACACAGTAGAGAGCACACGGGACATAAGGAAACCACAATATCTATACAGGCATCAACAGATCAATGAGGTTCAGTTAAACATACCACCTATCAAAGGGACACTTGGAACTGTAGGTAACTAGGCACACATCCGTCTACACATGCTGATCCATGGATGAATAAACAACGACTGTTGGTGCTCCCCTTCCTCCTCCATGTATCCTTAAAGCACCATAGGGCCCTGACTATACATTTTCACAAGCTCTCCCCTCTCTTTTGACCATCTCTTAAAAGGGTATAGTATTTATTAACAGTGTATGATTCCTCTGGGAGATGTCTTTGTACTATACTCACCGGAGGACTTACCATTGGGTAGAAGACGCAATTACCTCAGGCCTCACATCATCAAGGGGCCTCGTGAGCAATTAAAAAAAAAATATATGTCTCCACTTGAGGCCCCCCCATGCTCCGCTCGAGGCATAATGAATAAGTAATAAAAATCCCCATCAAAATATGTCTGTTTAAGCTTCACACCACATCCACCACATCCACCGATATCGGCCTTGGAAAGGGTCGTCACTAGTTACCACAGCCACAAAGTCAAAATTTCTATAATGTATCTTCTTAAAATCTGATTTTAAACCTAATCCTTACCTTAACCCTAACTTTAACCACACTGATAAACTCATGACTAACCTTCAATTTTTGTTGTCATGACTTTTTACAATATAGCCAATTTCGACTTTGTGGCTGTGGTAACTGACAACCAGTGGAAAGGTGGAAGAGCTACAGAGTGTTAGTCAGTCCAGGAGACATCTCGAAAATCTGTTGTTTCTCAAAAACGTCTGCAGTCTGAATGGTTGTTCTACACACTAATATGACCCCTCAGACTGGCCTCTGCCTGGGGCCTCCAAATCACTAAATCTGCCCCATGTTATATTCTTTCTAACTGCATTACAGTACTGTTTGAAAGGTTTCATTTGACATAGAGTTGTATGATGGCTCCCTCTTGTGGAGAGTGACGACTACCATTTGCTTGATAGAGCATATATTTTTTTATAAAGGGACAGAACTACTGTAGTCCTCACAGTGGTTACATTATGAATTCACCTTTATTAACACCAATCAGAGAGACATGTTTTAATATTTTAACAACTAGCTTATTGTATTTTTTAATTCCTTGCCGTGCAAAACAAAAACTTGTCGTAGGATTTCTGAATTTGATAGAAATTTGTCAATCATCAAATTTGTCAATCATTTTACCAAAATTGAACCATATGTAACTGAGTTAATAGCATCTGCCTATTGTAACACTAACACAAGTGGCACTTCATATAAAAAGGTAGATATTCTCAGCTACAGACCCACTGTAGCATACCTTGTAGTGCTGTAGGAAAATGTCACTAGTAAAGCAATTGCCGAAGGGGTTGAAATCTATAAGGAAGAAAGTACTTAAGGGGAATATATATCAGGGTCACCACTCCACACCTCATTTGAGAGGATTTCAATCCCGACCAAAGTCAACCCTCTCCAAAACCACACTCAACTCTGGAGGACTGTTTCCATTTAAGCATTTGGGGTTTTCAGACAAATCTGGGCTAGAATACAAAATGAAGCATTCCGTGAATATGCATGGCTCTCCCCTCTGAGAGAGAGAGCGAGAGAGAGAGCAAACGAGAAAAATGGCTGGGGCAGGCAGATGAGTGTTGGCAGAAGAGTGCGAGGCGAGTGCCAAGCTTGCCCACAGGGATGGAGGGGCGCCAGAGAGCAGTGGCAGCCTGTTTGTCTTGGAATCCCACACCCAATCTGGAGTCCAGGAGAAAACGAGAAGCCCCTCGATCTGCTTCCAATTGGAGGATCAAATGTTGGTGTAAATGTCTGACAGCATCTCACCTCTCTTGACTCCTGCCCTGCCCTGGATGGAGGAGCAACGGTCTGATAGATGACGCTGCTGGCAGCATTTCAAATGGCACCCTATTCCCTATACAGTGCACTACTTTGACCATGTCCCAAAAGTATAGGGAATAGGGTACCATTTGGGGCATTTAACTGTCTGATTTTGCTCTTTCCCACCCCACACTAGAATGGGAAGTTTTAATTACCATTCAATTACCATACAAGTCATAAAACTTGGAGGCCTATTACATTTGGCAGATTGTGTCTTTTGCCCCAGGTTTCATTCTCCATGGATATCACCTTCTTAGCTTAGAAAAGGTTACTCAACACTGCCTCCATAATGTAGTGATCCTGTGTGGCTCAGTTGGTTAAGAGCTCAGCTCAGCTGGATAGCATCGCCATGATTGTGGGTTCAATTCAAATCCCATCAAATCAAATTGTATTGGTCACATACACGTGATTAGCAGATGTTATTGCAGGTGTACCAAAATGCATGCTTCTAGCGCTAACAAATTATACAACTTATACACACAAATCTAAATAGGAATGAATTAAGACTATATACATACATGGACGAGTGATGTCAGAGCGGAACGGACTAAGATGCAGTAGAATAGTATAGAATACAGTATATACATATGAGATGAGTAATGCAAGATATGTAAACATTATTAAGTGACTAAGATACTGTAGAATAGTAAGGAATACAGTATATACATATGAGATGAGTAATGCCAGATATGTAAACCTTATTAAAGTGACTAGTGTTTCATTCCTTAAAGTGACCAGTGATTTCTAGTCCATGCCTATAGGCAGCAGCCTCTAATGTGCTAGTGATAGCTGTTTAACAGCCTGATGGCCTTGAGATATAAGCTGTTTTTCAGTCTCTCAGTCCCAGCTTTGATGCACCTGCACTGACCTTGCCTTCTGGATGATAGCGGGGTGAACAGGAATTGGCTCAGGTGGTTGATGTCCTTGAGGATCTTTTTGGCCTTCCTGTGACATCGGGTGCTGTATGTGTCCTGGGGGGTGGGTAGTCTGCCCCCGGTAATGCGTTGGGCAGACCACACCACCCTCTGGAGAGCCTTGCGCTTGTGGGCGGTGCAGTTGCCGTACCAGGCAGTGATACAGCCCGACAGGATGCTTTCAAATGTGCATCTGTAAAAGTTTGTGAGGGTTTGTGAGCCAAATTTCTTTAGCCTCCTGAGGTTGGAGGCTCTGTTGCGCCTTCTTCACCACACTGTCTGTGTAGGTGGTCCATTTCAGTTTGTCAGTGATGCGTACACCAAGGAACATGAAGCTTACCACCTTCTCCACTGCGGTCCCGTCAATGTAGATAGGGGGTCCCCCCTGCTGTTTCCTGAAGTCCATGATAATCTCCTTTGTTTTGTTGACATTGAGTGAGAGGTTGTTTTCCAGGCACCTCACTTGTAGACTGTCTCGTCATCGTTGATAATCAAGCCTACTACTGTTGTGTCATCTGCAAACTTGATGATTGAATTCTAGGCGAGGGAGTACAGGAGGGGGCTGAGAACACACCCTTGTGGGGCCCCAGTGTTGAGGATCAGCAGAGTAGAGGTAATGTTTCCTACCTTCACCACCTGGGGCGGCCCGTCAGGAAGTCCAGGACCCAGTTGCACAGTGCGGGGTTCAGACCCAGGGCCTCGAGCTTAATGATGAGCTTGGAGGGTACTATGGTGTTCAATGCTGAGCTATAGTCAATAAACAGCATTCTTACATAGGTATTTCTCTTGTCCAGATGGGATAGGGCAGTGTGCAGAGTAATGGTGATTGCATCGTCTGTGAATCTATTGGGGGCGGTAAGCAAATTGAAGTGGGTTTAGGGTGTCAGGCAAGGTAGAGGTGATACGATCCCTGACTAGTCTCTCAAAGCACTTCATGATGACAGAGGTGAGTGCCGCGGGGCGATAGTCATTAAGTTCAGTTACCTTTGCTTTCTTGGGTACAGGAACAATGGTGGCCATCTTGAAGCATGTGGGGACAGCAGACTGCGATAGGGAGAGATTGAATATGCCCGTAAACACACCAGCCAGCTGGTCTGTGCACACTCTGAGGACGCGGCTGTGGATGCCGTCTGGGCCAGCAGCCTTGTGAGGGTTAACACGTTTAAATGTTTTACTCATTTAAGTAGCAGCAGCGTAAAGAGGGGTCTGGGTAGCCCTCTGTTCAGGAGCCTTATGGCTTGGGGGTAGAAGCTGTTAAGAAGATTTTTGGACCTTGACTTGGCGCTCCGGTACTGCTTACCAGGCGGTAGCAGAGAGAACAGTCTATGACTGGGGTGGCTGGAGTATTTGACCATTTTTAGGGCCTTCCTCTGACACCGCCTGGTATAGAGGTCCTGGATCGCAGGAAGATTGGCCCCATTGATGTACTTTTCCTTTTGTAGTCTGTTATTGTCTGTAGTCCATGCAAGGATCACATACTAAAACGACAACATACTAATATTACAATGTATGTACTCACTGTACTGTCGCTTTTGGTAAAATCATCTGCTAACCAGTGTAGATGTAGTATCGATGTGTGAGCAATAACCCTGTCATCCATTTTCTGTTTCTGCACTTGGATGATCCTAATATTACAGATTTTTTACAGTGAAGATAATTAAACTATCCCAGTAATAATGTCCTACAGCTACCAGCAGAGGGAGAGCTGAAGTCACACATTAGCCCCATTTAAGGCCCAAAATAACTAACTGTATATTGTTGACTGCTTGGAAATCTGCAACTGAATGACCATCAGTTCAGTGTCCCTTTTCGTCCATTTTATTTATACAGTTTACAACATTATTTTACTGGCAGTGAGTATCCATTCCATAAACACAATCCACAAGTTTCTTCAAGATAGTGTTACCTAACTCTTCTGCTGACCAATACAATGAGGCATTATCCCTCAAAGAGAGAGGGGGAGAGAAATTGAGGGAGAGAGAGTGTGGAGAGGGAGAGCGAGAAAGGGAGGGAGAGGGAGAGAGAGAGAGAGAAAAGGGGTGAGAGAGAGAAAGAGGAAAAGAGAACAGGTGAGAAAGGGAGAGATGGGGGAGAGATGAAAGACAGAAATTCCTTTATTAAGGGATTATTTGGCATTATCCACTGGCAAAAACTGGTTGAATAAACGTTGTTTCCACGTCATTTCAACTAGCAAATCAATGTGATGATTGGATTTGCAAAAAGTCATCAACGTCAGGGAATTTTGCATTTTTTTACCCAACTTTTAACCTAAATCCAATGACATGGTGAAATGTTTTGTTGATTTCACATTGAATTCACGTTAGTTGACAACTCAACCAAATGTAAATCAAAACTAGACGTTGAACTGACGTCTGTACCCAGGGAATATACTTGCCCGTCTATTCATTCGTGGGAGGGAACTCATGTTTACCTGAAGGCGGCAAGTTATTCCTCAACTGTCAGGTCAAATTTTCCTCCTGTCCCTTGCTGTTACAGAGAGGTTTTGTACTCTGCTCCTAGGGGACACAAGATCCATACGCACATATATCAGGATCACAGCAGTTCTGTTCCCACTCTACCTTCTACTCTCTCCTCCAAAGTCTCTTGTGTTTTGCTGACGCAGCTGATCTATTACCTGATACTGCTGGCCTAACAGAAACATGATGTAGTTCATTATGCACCCTGCAGGCTTGGACAAATAAGAGTTCAATCTTCCATTCAGCAGGCTGAAATATGAGCAGACTTTTTCCCAGTCTCCCTCTTGGGATTATCCCTCTGTCCACAGCAACCCCCTTGGGAGTGGGGTACCTACAAAGGTTCAGGCAGACATTCCTCTATTTTTATTGTAACCAAGATAATAATGGGCACGCAGCACGAGGTTAACATTATGGGACAGGTTATATATGTAGCAAAAGAGGGCTATTCTGAGAATGTATTCCACAAAGGTTCCTGCTGATATTCAACCCCATTTAAAATGGGTGCACTGAAACATGGCAACGAATGTGTAAGACCTATATAGTACTGGACATGTATTCCACTGAGGAGCAGAACAATTACAAGATACTTTGACACAATCTATTGTGTAGGTAATTTGACACAAACTATACTACTCACTCATGAATGAGGGGGTTGGCAACTTTTTTTCTAAGCTTGTATGAATTAAACTAACTAAATGGATTCTGGGTCAGAATAACAAGCAATGTGAGTCTAATTGCTTTGTATGTGAGAGCTCTTGGCAGATCTTCAGCGCGTTGTAAATCACTACAAGTCACAGCCAGGTGCCACACCAATGGCTGATGGAGACCTTGACTGTGTCCCAAATGGTACCCTATTCCCTATATAGCCCTATGGGCCCTGGTCAAAAGTAGCACACTGTGTAGGGAATATGGTGCTATTTGGGATGCGTTCCTTGTGCTTAGTAACATCCCTCCATAGGCCTATACATAGGAGCTGTATGCAGTGAACACACACACTGTAAAACATATTGTTATGACCATGGGACTGATCTGTCACTTCATTAGTTTGCTTATTGGCAGAGAGAGCGGGCACACACAGCCATATTTATAAAGCAGGACCACTATAAAAGCTGACGAATGTTAAACAGATCTTAACAACTCCGATGTTGCTTCTCATTGAGCGTGTGTGTTTGTGTGAGTGCGTATGTGCATGTGCGTATGTGTGTGTGCATGTGTGCGTGTGCTTAAAAGAGGCCCCAAGGGATACAAAAAAAGTGTGCCGTATAAACAGCAATTGCTGGAAACTTAAAGGGATACTTTGGGATTTTGGCAATGAGGCCCTTTATCTACAGTACTTCCCCAGTGAGATGAACTTGTGGACACTATTTTTATGTATCTGTGTCCAGTATGAAGGAAGTTAGAGGTAGTTTCGCATGCCCATGATGTAGCCATATCGCTGGTGGAGTGAGCCCTCAAGTGTTCTGGAAGTATTAAACCCTTGCTATAATATTCCATTCTAACAGCCTCCATTATACATAGGGGAAAACGCTGGCAAGAGAAGGTCATCCCTGTGTGGGGAGGAGCCCAAGCAAGAGACAAAGTTCTGATCGCTCTAGTAGGGCTCTCATCCTGTCCAATGCGTGCACTGGACACAAGCGGTGGAGACACTCTTCCTCCATGGAGGAGTAATGCAGTGAGTGAAAAGCCAGCAGCTCTTAACATTATGCAAATTATAAGCACCACTTGTTTTGTGCACAAAACACAGGGTTAGGTTGTAAAGCAACCTTGGTATGAGGATGGAAAGGCTAATACTGAGGTGATTTTAAATGTGAGAAATCCCATGCTTTTGAAGTTGGGTCAAACAGCGGCTGTGGAATGGCCTCAAGCATACCAGACACATCCAAGGATGGGACTAGTTGTTAGTATACTGGGTGTAAGTGACGATCGCTCTGCATAAAACAGCAGATCAGGGGCAGTTTCCCCACTGTATTATTGTTAAAAACCTAAATGGCAAACGGTCCAAACACAAGCCACTCATATAGTGAGCGTGTGGCAGGGGCTTTAGTGCTCTGAACAGTCTACACAACTTTCAGAGGTAGATCTGTAGCATTAACATTCATCCTCTCCCAGGTCAGGCTCAAAGCACCACATGCCCGGCCCGGGGATGGAAGATCTCTCTGTTTGCTTGGGTCGGCTGATCCCTGCGCAACGGTAGCTGCCAGGATGTAGGTGGAGCATGTCTGCCTTTGGCTTATAGTTGCTATACTTAGTAACAGAGAGACCGACAGGGCCCATAAACCTTGGAATCTAGGCATGTTCAATGCAATTTTTCCCTTAGAGAGGGACTTGAGCCTCCTTGTAGGCTATTGCTCATGCACCCAAATGAGCCAGTTGATGACAGCTAGGTTTTCCCATGGTGGAGAGGTGAGACATTTCTATCAGTTATGCCAAGAGTGCACAGCGGAAGTAGAGCTGGAGATCTGTAACAAAGGCAAATCAAATCCAACTGTATTTGTCACCTGCACCGAATACAACTTCTGCAGACCTTACTGTGACATGCTTACTTACTTGCCCTTAACCAACAGTGCAGTTCAAGAAAGAGTAAATAAACATTTGACCAAATAAACTAAAGTAAAACCAATGATAAAAAAAAGTAACACAATAAAATAGCAATAACGAGGCTACAGTATATACAGGGGGTATATACTGGTACCGAGTCAATGTGCGGCGGTACAGGATAGTCAAGGTAATTTGTACATGTAAGTAGGGGTGAAGTTACTGTGCATAGATAATAAAACAAATGGAGGGGGGGGGGGGTGTCAATGTAAATAATCTGGTGGCCATTTGAAGAATTTTTCAGCAGTCTTATTGCTTGGGGGTAGAAGCTGTTAAGGAGCCTTTTGGTCCTAGACTTGGAGCTTCGATACCGCTTGCCGTGCGGTAGTAGAGAAAACAGTCTGATTTAGATAACTGGAGTCTTTGACAATTGTTGGGGCTTTCCTCTGACACCGCCAAGTCTATAGGTCCTGGATGGCAGGAAGCTTGGCTCCAGTGATGTACTACGCTGTAGGCACTTTATGATGATCTGGAGACACATGCTAAATGTTTTCATTCTCCTGAGGGGGAAAAGGTGTTGTCGTGCCCTCTTCACAATTGTCTTGGTGTGTTTGAACCATGATAGTTCATTGGTGATGTGAACACCAAGGAACTTGAAACTCCACTACAGTTCTGTCAATTATTAAGGATCAGCCACTTTTTTCAATTTTCGCCTAAAATGACATACCCAAGTCTAACTGCCTGTAGCTCAGGCCCTGAAGAAGAAATATGCATATTCTTGGTACCATTTGAAAGTAAACAATTTGAAGTTTATGGAAATGTGAAAGGAATGTAGTACAATATAACACAATAGATCTGGTAAAGACAATACAAAGAAAAAAACAACCATTCTTTTGTATTTTTTGTACCATCATTTTTGAAATGCAAGAGAAAGGCCATAATGTATTATTCCAGCCCAGGTGCAATTTAGATTTTGGCCACTAGATGGCATCAGTGTATGTGCAAAGTTTTAGACGGATCCAATGAACCATTGCATATCTGTTCAAAATGTTGTATCAAGACTGCCCAAATGTGCCTAATTTGTTTATTAATAGCTTTTCATGTTCAAAATTGTTCAACATTGCTTTCACTGTAATAGCTATCGTAAATTGGACAGTGCAGTTAGATTAACAAGCATGTAAGCTTTCTGACAATATCAGATATGTCTATGTCCTGGGAAATGTTCTTGTTACTTACAACCTCATGCTAATCGCATTAGCCTACATTAGCTCAACTGTCCCATGGAAGAGACACCGAAGAAGATAATTATTAATGGGGGCCTGTTTGGCCTGCCTTTTGCTATAGTCCACGATCAGCTCCTTTGTCTTGCTCGCATTGAGGGAGAGGTTGTTGTCCTGGCACCACACTGCCAGGTCTCTGACCTCCTCCCAATATGCTGTCTCATCATTGTCGGTGATCAGGACTACCACTGTTGTGTCGTTAGCAAACTTAATGATGGTGTTGGAGTCGTGTTTGGCCATGAAGTTGTGGGTGAACAGGGAGTACAGGAGGGGACAAAGCACACACTCCCCTGAGGGGCCCCAGTGTTGATAATCAGCGTTTCAGAAGTGTTGTTGCAGACTCTTACCACCAGGGGGCGGCCCGTCAGGAAGTCCAGGATCCAGTTGCAGATGGAGGGGTTTAGTCGCAGGGTCCTTAGTTTAGTGATGAGTTTTGTGGGCACTATGGTGTTGAACGCTGAGCTGTAGTCAATGAACAGCATTCTCACATAGGTGTTCCTTTAGTCCAGGTGGGAAAGGGCAGTGTGGAGTGCGTCCGGATTAGTGTCCCACTTCCTTGAAAGCCTTTAGCAAGAGCTGCTGTTGCCTGTAATACATGGCTTCTGGTTGGGATACGATGTCGTCAATGCACTTATTGATGAAGCCGATGACTGAGGTGGTATATTCCTCAATGCCATTTGATGAATCCCTTGAACATATTCCAGTCTGTGCTAGCAAAACAGTCCTGTAGCGTAGCACGTCATCTGACCACTTCCGTTTTGAGCAAGTCACTGTTACTTCCTGCTTTAGTTTTTGCTTGTAAGCAGGAGGATAGAATTATGGTCAGATTTTCCAAATGGAGGGCGGGGGAGAGCTTTATATGCATGTCTGTGTGTGGAGTAAAAGTGGTCTAGAGTTGTTTTTCCCCTCTAGTTGCACATGTGACATGCTGGTAGAAATGAGGTAAAACAGATTTAAGTTTATCTGCATTAAAGTCCCCGGCCACTAGGAGCGCTGCTTCTGGATAAGCATTTTCTTGTTTGCTTCTGGCCTTATACGGCTGATTGAGTATGGTCTTAGTGCCAGCATTGGTTTGTGGTGGTAAATAGATGGCTACGAATAATATAGATGGGAACTCTCTTAGTAGATAGTGTGGTCTACAGCTCATCATATAGTCCTTTACCTCAGGCGAGCAATACCTCGAGACATATTTAATATTAGACACTGCACACCAGTTGTTACCAAACGTAGCTTCTCTGTCTTGCCGGTGCATGGAAAATTCCGCCAGCTCTCTATTATCCGAAACATAAAATATTACAGTTTTTAGTGTCCCGTTGGTAGTAGGCTATAATCTATATTGTAGGTCATCCATTTTATTTTCCAATGATTGCAAGTTGGCCCATAGAACGGATGGCAGTGGGAGTTTACTCTCTCGGCTAAGAATTCTCGGAAGGCAGCCTGACCTCCGTCCCCTTTTTCTCCATATTTTCTTCAAGCAACTGATGGGTATTTGGGCCCGTTCCCGAGAAAGCAGTATATCCTTTGCGTTGGATTTGTTAAAGAAAAATGCTTCTTCCAGTTCAAGGTGGGTAATTGCTGTTCTGATGTCCAGAAGTTATTTTTCGATCATAAGAGACGGTAGCAGCAACATTATGTACAAAATAAGTTTAAAAATAAGTTAAACAATACGAGAAAACTGTCAAAATGGTACAGTTGGTTAGGAGCACGTAAAACGTCAGCCATCCCCTCCGGCGACATTCTAACCCTTGTAAGCGCATATCAGACGTTTTCAGATGGTTCTATAGCAGCCATGCCATATTGGTATGACACTAAGTATAGTGCCTAGTGGTGGCTATCACTAAAGTTTTAGCGGTATCGAGGGCAGAGATTTAGCTGGGTGCGCTTGCGACTAGTTATAACTTGGTATCAGTTGGCCAGTGTTCACCGAGGGATTATTATTCTGGCTCAGGCTGGCACCATGTTAGCAGGTGAGAGCAGTGTTGCTCTTCGGTCTGGAGTGCCTTATTTTACCGTAGTGATGTGCGGTGTATGCAGTCAGTTAAAGCCGTAGCTAGCTAGTAATTCCAGGATTTGAGTGCTTGTTTAAGTTCGCCCAGTGTGGTGAAAAACAGTAGCCATAACTCCAGGAGAGAAGGTTCTATCAGCCGGGTTATACAGTGGGGAGAACAAGTATTTGATACACTGCCGATTTTGCAAGGTTTTCCTACTTACAAAGCATGTAGAGGTCGCTAAGCATGTAGAGGACACTAAGGAGAGTATTGAATCGGTAAGGAAGACGAAAAAAATGACGATAGGAGCGGACTATGGCCCGTTATATCGGAAGTGGAGTGGTGCACTATTGGCCGTTGTTTCTGTCTGTCTACAACAGATGTTGTGTGATTGGATCTTCTTAGACTCCGCCTCTAAAAGGGACCCTACCCATAAGTGATAAACTGGTAATTATAACATTAAATGTGTGTTTTGGTAATTAATTGAGATTTCTTGTTTACTTAACTTAAACAGAAGAAACAAGAAGTGCATAATCAACTGACAATGTGACTCACCACCTGTATTTGGTCTTTGATCTGCCTCTGATCTGGTGGACTCACTAAACACACATGCTTCGTTTGTAAATTATGTCAGAGTGTTGGAGTGTTCCCCTGGCTATCCATAAAAAAAAGAAAATGGTTGCATCTGTTTTGCTTAATATAAGGAATAAAAAATGATTTGTACTTTTACTTTTGATATTTAAAGATATATGTAACTTTTTGGGTGACCTGACCAAATTCACTTAGAAATGTGATTTATAACTATTAGAATTTTTGCAACCAGGAAATGCCGGAGGGATTTCTGCATAGTGCACCTTTACAGTGTCTTCAGAAAGTATTGAGTTTTTTTTACATTTTGTTGTTTTAATGCCTGAAGTAAAAATCTATTAATTTGAGATTTTGTATCACTGGCCTATTTTTATAAATGTTTACAAATTAATATAACATTAACAGCTGAGTCAATAAATATTCAACCCCTTTGTTATGGCAAGCCTAAATAAGTTCAGGAGTAAAATTAGCTAAACAAGTCACGTAAGTTTCATGGACTTACTGTGTCTAATAATTTTTATTAGACACAGTAAGTGATTTTTGAATGACTGCCCTATTTCTGTACCCCACACAATTATCTGCAAGGTCCATCAATCCAGCAGAGAATTTCAAACAGAGTCAACCATAGAGCAGGGAGGTTTTCCAAAGCCCTGGAAAGAAGGGCACCTATTGGTAGATAAGTAGAAATTTCCCCTTGAGCATGGTGAAGTTATTAATTACACTTTGGATGGTGTATCAATACACCCAGTCACTACAAAGATACATGCGTCTTTCCTAACTCAGTTGCCGGAGAGGAAGGAAACCGCTCAAGGAATTCACCATGAGGCCAATAGTGACCTTAAAACAGTTAGAGTTTAATGGCTGTGATAGGAGAAAACTGAGGATCGATCAACAGCATTGTAGTTATATCCCAATACTAACCTAAATAACAGAGGAAAAAGAAGGATGCCTGTACAGAATAAAAATATTCCAAAACATGCATCCTGTTTGCAACAAGGCACTAAAGTAATACTGTAGAAAATGTGGCAAAGAAAGTAACTTAATGTCCTGAATACAAAGCATCATGTTTGGGGCAAGTCCAACACAATACATTACTGAGTACCACTCTTCATATGGTCAAGCATGGTGGTGGTTGCATCATGTTATGGGTATGCTTGTCATCGGCACGGACTATTTTATTTTTATAAAGAGAGGAATAGAGCTAAGCACAGGCAAAATCCTAGAGGAAAACCTGGTTAAGTGTGCTTTCCAACAGACACTGGGAGGCAATTTCACCTTTCAGCAGGACAATAACTTAGAACACAAGGCCAAATATACTCTGGAGTTGCTTACCAAGACGACATTGAATGGTTCTGAGTGATCTAGTAACAGTTTTGACTTAAATTGGCATGAAAATCTTTGGCAAGACTTGAAAATGATCAAGAATCAAGGTAAGACCCAAGTGCAGACTGTGTGAAGTAACCATGTTTATTGTAACCACAGGGGCAGATAAACGACAGGTTTGTGAAAGGCAGGAAGGGTTCGAATAATCCAGAGTAGGTGCAAGGTACAGGACGGCAGGCAGGCTTAGGATCAGGAACAGGCAGAGTTCAGGTATCCAGAGGTGGAGCAAAGGTACAGGACGGCAGGCAGGCTCAGGGACGGGCAGAGTGGTCAGGCGGGAGGGTACAGTGACAGGACAGGCAAGGGTCAAAAATCAGGAGCTGACAGGACGAACGCTGGTAAGCATGACAAACAAGACGAACTGGCAACAGACAGACAGAAAACACAGGTATAAATACCCAGAGGATAAGTGGGGAAGATGGGCGACACCTGGAGGGGTGGAGACAAGCACAAGGACAGGTAAAACATGACAGAACATGGCTGTCTAGCAATGGTCAACAACCAACTTTTTAAAGAATAATGTGCAAATATTGTACAATCCAGTTGTGCAAAGCTGTTAGTTTCACGATCATTGGACGCATACTCGGACCAACGTGCAGCGTGATCTGGGTTCCACATCTTTTTTATTTAAAGTAAGTGAACCACACAACAAAACAATAAAGAATAAACAAACCGTGATGACAATGGAGTGCTAACATGCAACTACACATAAACAATATCCTACAAAACACAGGTGGCAAAAATGCTACTTAAATATGATCCCCAATTAGAGACAACAATACCAGCTTCCTCTAATTGGGAATCATACAAAATCACCAACATAGAAAAGCAAAACTAGAA
This sequence comes from Oncorhynchus clarkii lewisi, assembly GCF_045791955.1. Classification (NCBI taxonomy): domain Eukaryota; kingdom Metazoa; phylum Chordata; class Actinopteri; order Salmoniformes; family Salmonidae; genus Oncorhynchus; species Oncorhynchus clarkii. Next base: position 37,988,946 of record NC_092152.1, read on the forward strand.
CCCCACATAGAAATAATAAACTAGACTAAACCCCCAGTCACACCCTGACCTACTCCACCATAGAAAATAAGGGCTCTCTATGGTCAGGACGGGACAGTTAGAGACTTACCCAGAAAGACTCACAGCTGTAGTTTCTGCCAAAGGTGATTCTGACGTATTTACTCAGGGGTGTGAAATCATTTTCAATACATTTGCAAAAATGTCTAAAAACATGTTTTCACTTTGCCATTATTGGGTATTGTGTGTAAATGGGCGAGGGAGAAAAATATATATTTAATTAATTTTGAATTCAGGCTGTAACACAACAAAAAGATGAATAAGTCAAGTGGTATGAATACTTTCTGAAGGAACTGTAAGTATATTTTAGTAATTACATTTACTTTTGATACTTGAGTATATTTAATACCAAATACATTTAGACATTTACTTATGTAGTATTTCACTGGGTGACTATCACTTTTACTTGAGTAATTTTCTATTAAGTTATCTTTACTTTTACTCAAGTATGGCAATTGGGTACTTTTTCCACCACTGCAACCAACCAGCCAATAAAGACAGTCAAGCAATGTTAGAGGATCTACGGATCTACAGAGTCAACTAAAATAAGATATTAGGGCTAAGCTACCATTCTAATTTCCTCTCACACACTAAATAGACCATTACCATATCTAAGGTTTATGGCCTATTTCCAGTAAGGTAACTCTTTCACCTCCCTGCTCCATCTGGCATGGAGAAAAGTGTCACGTTGTAAATTATCAGAACATGTTCCTCTTAAGGGCTTTCAATACACAGAGGGACCTTACAAAAGCTATGGAGTGCACCACCCCTCGGGCTGAGAATACAACAGTACAGAGAACATTTATTTGGTATTATTTACACACAAAACACAAAACATTCTTGTGAATGTTTTCTTAAATAATCTATCATACATCTCATATATCATCATAATTTACACTTAAACTAATAAATATTTGTGAGCATAACAAACAGCAAGATTCGCAAGAATAACATGAATAAGTCAATGGACAATGTGTCCATAGGCTACTCTATATTATGTATGGCTCATGGTAACATATCAAGGTGATGCATACATTTGTGATGAATTTGTGAACTGCGATGAACTGAACTTCAGTTTATGAGTGGACTATGGCATAGCCTACATACAGTAAGGTCACATTTCAGTTGGGGTACATCCAAATAATCTCTGTGTAGGGTGCACCCTTCACTGCTACCTATGAACATTTTACATCATGGCCCTTCGTGATTACAGCTACTGATTTTTTTTAAGACCACCTATAACTTTGTCTTTTTCCAATGGGAGCCCTGCCAGGATGGAAAAGTAAATATGTAATGTGCTGAACATTCATTTCAGATGGAAAAAACTATAAAGCTGTCTTTTTGCGTAAATACATCAAGATAACATAACAACCAGGTGGCTCGAGTTCAAAGCTGTTTTGGAAGGCTAAGGTAGAGTATACATGGAGACTAATCATTGTGCGGAGCAGCCCTGCAGATGTGATTAGAGTCGTAGTATAGTAGAGCTCATAGCTCTTAGAAAACTGAATAGAGAGAAAACATGGTATCCGTCCCAAATGGCACCCTTAAGTGCACTTCCTCCCTGGTCAAAAGTAGTGCACTAAAAAGGGAATAGGGTGCCATTGGAGATGCATACATGAATCTAAATTAGCACTGTTTCTGGAAACAGGAAATATAAACTAAGTAACACTAAAGTTACGGATGAATGAATGAATGAAACCCATGGGACTGCCCTAAATGAAAAAAATACTACAGAATACTGTAATCCACAAAAACACTACAGTGAATACTGTGGTATTTACTGTAGTATTTGCGGTAGTATACTGTAGTATTTACAGTTAACTATAGTATAAATACTGTCAAAAAGAAAACTGTAGTATATCTATAGCAATTAATGTAGTGTTTTTGTTATATTATCTTTGACATAGAAGAGGAGGCTTTCTCCTTCAGGAAACCTACTGGAGAAATACTAAAAGAGCAAATTTTGCTAACATTACAGTAGTATTTATTCTATAGTATACTAAAACATTCTAGAGGAAGTACTACACATGATCGAAGGATGCTACAGTGTGTAGTATAGTTTCTACAGTATATTACATTTTATTATAGAATTCTACAGTAAGTACTATACTATTCTATAGTATACTGTAGTATTTTTTTATGTGGGTGCGTCCATAAAAATCCCCTCTTTTATCTTCACTTTTAGTATCAGTATCAATAAAGATGTAGGAGTCAGACCCACACAGCTCTGCTCACCCCATAATGCAACAGCTGTTGGTGGTTTCTATGTTGGAGGATGGTTTAGGAAATTCACTTAAAATTGTTGGCATGCGAAGCTGAGGAACATAATTGAGCAATAACTGAACTTTTAATATGATGTCAGATTGGGATTGGCTGCTTGAAAGTAATGAATCTGTCCTCATGAGGCTAGTGTGCTCTCTGCACAAAACATAGAAGACTTATACGAGAGCATAAACATGTCTTCGACATGTAGCTGCATTCATAAATATTATGTGGCTGCATGGTCTAATGTCATCTCTCATAATTATGGTCTAGCACTTCCAGTAAGCCAATGGAATGATTTGGCCAAAGTGTCTGATGTGTCCTTGGAGAAAAAGTGTTTTTGCAAAATGTGAAATAATTGATTTAAGTAGTGTGTCAAATGAATATGCCTACTCGGGAATAGAGGAGTTCTTGAAAAATAAAGAATTTCATATTCCAGAATATGCTATGTCATATGTTACAGTTATCTGGGTTCAGTTTTGTCTTTTATTGCTTACAATTGCTTACCAGTCCTTTTCAGATCAGTGGTCACTGAAGATAACACAGCAATGTGTGCTATACAGGCAGGTCCTTACCGTTCTGCCGCCATAGTCAAGACCAAAAAATGGCGCCCCCTGCAAAACTAGAATAATCCCAATGACGTTGAAAATGTGTCTAAAAGACACTAAATTAGCACGTCTAAAAGACATATGTTCCAGGACGTTGAAAAGGCATCCGGACGTTGAAATCAGGTTAATTGAAAAAGTTGAAAATACTTATTTTCTGGATGTTGAAAATATGTACTTTAAAGACGTTGAAAATGTCTGTGGACATTGATATCAAGGCCAGTCTGGACTGCACCAAAGCTGAACCAACCATAGATGTCTATGATTGGTTCAGATTTGGTCTGGACCGGGCCAAAAACCAATGTTTCGTTGATGTGGAAATCAAGTCGGGTCTGGAATTGCACCAAAAAAAAAGACTTCCTAAAGGCATCGGTGTCGGTCCGTGCTTACTGAGGTGTAGCCTACAGTGTTGCCTTTATGAACGCCCTTCTGTGTGGTAAGCCTACCGTTTGTAAAACAACAAAAAACAAAGTCCGAACAGGAACAAAAAAATACTTCCAAAAGATGTTGGCTCGTGCTTACTGGGGTGTAGCCTACTGTACCATGTCTGCCAGCAATGGAATTTTATGAATGCCCATCCAAGTGGTAGACCCACCGTTTGTAAAATAGGCCATTGCATCGGCTTTATTAGTCCTGATTCCTGTGACTGATAAATTTGGCTATTTAAGCTCTGAATATCAGCTACCCAACTTTATCAGGAGTTATCGAGAGCCTATTTGCAATGTGTTTACACAGTGGGAAATGCTGAATTATTTCTTCTTCACTGTGATCAACTTATCAAAGATATACGGATAAAAACTTGAAACCACTGATCATGTCAAAGGTGTGAAACTCCTGGACAACAGTGATTGTCCATTTTACTTTGATCTGTCCTGTCCTGTTTTTAGGATATGTTGTTTGTTAACATGACAGAACATTTGTATTTCATTGAGGGCCATTTAGGTTAGGCTATTTGATTGGAGAATCCTGCACGATGTGAAAAGTGTCTGTCTCATTGCACTGTCATACACTTTATCTCCAGTCTGTAGGCTACAGAAAAGGCCACACTTTCTACCATATCCAATATCTGTTACGTGATTTATGTTTGATTCTTTTTTTGGACCACACCTTGGTGGAGCTCTGCAGAGGTGCATCTCTCCAACAGCACCCTGGAGAGGTGCACTGGGAATGGACAAGTAAAATATTTTTGCGCCCTTGCCTTTGACAAAGTGGGCTCTGCTTATCAAAGGGTGGCATCAGCGCTCACCTAAAAAGACCATATGCCACTGGTTGAGAGAAATTGACATTGTTTTTAGCCATAATTATGTGAGGTTTTATGTGTTGTTGGAGGTGAGTCTTGGTCAGTTTAGCTCAGAAAATGCTGCCCTCGTCAATTTTTATATTTTTCCTAAACCTCAACTTCAAAATAATCTCCTGCAACCCGCCTCACCCAATGTGGTGTGGATTAGTTTTTTTTCTAAAGTATTTCTATTTACCTCTGAACTGGAATACCTCAACTGATGATAGCTAGCTAACTAGCTACCAGCTATCAGTCAGCTAACCACTGCTAGTGGTCATCAGATAACCTTTAGCTCAGAAAGCTCTCGCCAGTTCGTACAACGTGTTTCAAACCAGAACATACCGGACCTATTTTTTTCTCCATATCCCTGGATTTCTACATCAAACTCTGAACCTTTTCATCTGGATCATGGCAGCTAGCTAACCGCAACCCGGGTTGACTACTCGTGGCTAACGTTTCCGTCCCAGAGAAAGCACCAACTAGCCTGGAGCTAGCCCATGCTAGACCCATCTCCCGGCTAGGGCTCCTGGGCTACTCCTGAAGCCCACTCCTCGGCTACAATATCTGGACCCCTTCTACTGCCGGTACTGGGCACGGAACCCCGCCGATCCTTCACGACTGGAATACTGACATAATCTGCCGAGAATCCCAACAGGCCCCTCAAGCGCATCGTCCCCAGAAGGCCCATTCTGCTAACCATGGCTTGATAGCTATCTATAGCATATTGGACTGTTAGCTGATCCATCGGCCAGTTTCTTGGACCACTATACCCATTTTGCCAATTGGACTTGGACCCCTCTGCTACTTGGAACCCTACTAGTTCCACGACTGGTCTATCGACATCACAGCACGAGGAGGAAAAAACAGACTTTCCCCCATTGCGATGTCCCTCTAAGGCCCTCATGCTAGCTTGCTAGCCCCGGCCTGCTAACTGGTATGCTTGCTTGACCCGGTCTGTCTCTATCGCCGTGTCCCCAGCCAACCCAACCACTCACTGGACCCATATGATCACTTGGCTACGCATGCCTCTCCCTAATATCAATATGCTTTGTCCATTACTGTCCTGGTTAGGGATTACTGTCTTATTTCACTGTAGAACCTCTAGCCCTGCTCAATATGCCTTAACCAACCATGTTGTTCCACCTCCCACATATGTGACGACATCACCTGGTTTAAACGTCTCTAGAGACTATATCTCTCTCATCATTACTCAATGCCTATGTTTACCTCCAATGTACTCTCTTCCTACCATACCTTTGTCTGTACATTATGCCTTGAATCTATGCTATTGTGCTCAGAAACCTGCTCCCTTTACTCTCTGTCCCGAATGTGCTAGACGGCAAGTTCTTATAGCCTTTAGCCATACCTTTATCCTACTTCTCCCCTGTTTCTCTGGTGATGTAGAGGTTAATCCAGGACCTGCAGTGCCTAGCTCCACTCCTACACCCCAGGTGCTCTCATTTGTTGACTTCTGTAACTGTAAAAGCCTTGGTTTCATGCATGTTAACATTAGAAGCCTACTCCCTACGTTTGCTTTATTCACTGCTTTAGCACATTCTGCCAACCCGGATGTCTTAGCCGTGTCTGAATCCTGGCTTAGGAAAACCACCAAAAACCCAGAGATTTCCATCCCTAACAATAACATTTTCCGCCAAGATAGAACTGCCAAAGGGGGCGGTGTTGCAATCTACTGCAGAGATAGCCTGCAGAGTTCTGTCTTACTATCCAGGTCTGTACCAAAACAATTCAAGCTTCTACTTCTAAAAATGCACCTTTCCAGAAACAAGTCTCTCACCGTTGCCGCTTGCTATAGACCACCCTCTGCCCCCAGGTGTGCCCTGGACACAATATGTGAATTGATTGACCCCATCTATCTTCTGTGTTTGTGCTACTAGGTGACCTAAACTGGGAGATGCTTATCACCCCGGCCATCCTACATTCTAAGCTTGATGCCCTCAATCTCACACAAATTAACAATAAACCTACCAGGTACAACCCCAAATTAGTAAACACGGGCACAATCATAGATATCATCCTAACCAACTCGCCCTCCAAATACACCTCTGCTGTTTTCAACCAAGATCTCAGCGATCACTGCCTCGTTGCCTGCATCCGTAATGGGTCTGCCATCAAACGACCACCCCTCATCACTGTCAAACGCTCCCTAAAACACTTCAGCGAACAGGCCTTTCTAATCGACCTGGCCGGGGTATCCTGGAATGACATTGACCTTATCCCGCCAGAAGAGGATGCCTGGTTATTCATTAAAAGTGCCTTCCTCACCATCTTAAATAAGCATGCTCCCTTTAGAACTAGGAATGGATGTAGCCCTTGAGTCACTCCAAACCTGTCTACCCTTGACCAGCACAAAAACATCCTGTGGCATTCTGCATTAGCATCAAATAGACTGTGATATGCAACTTTTCAGGGAAGTTAGGAACCAATATACACAGGCAGTTAGGAAAGCTAAGCATAGCTTTTTGCATTTGCATCCTGTAGTACAAACCCCAAAATGTTCTGGAACACTGTAAAGTCCATGGAGAATAAGAGCACCTCTCCCCAGCTGCCCACTGCACTGAGGCTAGGAAACACTGTCATTACCGATAAATCCACAATAATTGAGAATTTCAATAAGCATTTTTCTACGACTGGCCATACTTTCCACCTGGCTACCCCTACCCCGGTCAACAGCCCTGCGCTCCCCACAGCAACTCGCCCAAACCTACCCCACTTCTCCTTCACCCAAATCCAGATAGCTGATGTTCTGAAAGTGCTGCGAAATCTGGCCCCTACAAATCAGCCAATCTGGACCCTCTCTTTATAAAATTATCTGCCGAAATTATTGCAACCCCTATTACTAGCCTGTTCAATCTCTTTTGTGTCGTCTGAGATTCCCAAAGACTGGAAAGCTGGCGCAGTCATCCCCCTCTTCAAAGGGGGAGACACTCTTGACCCAAACTGCTACAGACCTACTGTATATCTATTCTACCCGGCATTTCTAAGGTCTTTGAAAGTCAAGTTAACGAACAGATTACCGACCATTTCGAATCTCACCGTACCTTCTCCGCTATGCAATCTGGATTCAGAGCTGGTCATGAGTGCACCTCAGCCACAATCAAAGTATTAAACGATATCATAACCGCCATCGATAAATGACATTACTGTGCAGCAGTATTCATCGACCTGGCTAAGGCTTTCGACTCTGTCAATCACAACATTCTTATTGCCAGACTCAACATCCTTGGTTTCTCAAATGATTGCCTCGCTTGGTTCACCAACTACTTCTCCGATAGGGTTCAGTATGTCAAATCGGAGGGCCTGTTGTCCAGACCTCTGGCAGTCTCTATGGGGGTGCCACAGGGTTCAATTCTCGGGCCGACTCTCTTCTCTGTATACGTCAATGATGTCGCTCTCGCTGCTGGTGATTCTTTGATCCACCTCTACGCAGACGACACCATTCTTTATACCTCTGGCCCCTCATTAGACACTGTGTTAACTAACCTCCAGATCAGCTTCAATGCCATACAACTCTCCTTCCGTGGCCTCCAACTGCTCTTAAATGCAAGTAAAACTAAATGCATGCTCTTTAACCGATCGCTGCCCGAACCTGCCTGCCCATCCAGCATCACTACTATGGACGGTTCTGACTTAGAATATGTGGACAACTACAAATACCTAGGTGTCTGGTTAGACTAAACTCTCCTTCCAGACTCACATCAAACATCTCCAATCCAAAATGAAATCTAGAATCGGCTTCCTATTTTGCAACAAAGCATCCTTCACTCATGCTGCCAATCATACCCTCGTAAAACTGACCATCCTACCGATCCTCGACTTCGGCGATGTCATTTACAAAATAGCCTTCAACACTCTACTCAACAAATTGGATGCAGTCTATCACAGTGCCATCCGTTTTGTCACCAAAGCCCCATATACTACCCACCACTGCGACCTGTATGCTCTCGTTGGCTGGCCCTCGCGTCATACTCGTCGCCAAACCCACTGGCTCCAGGTCATCTACAAGTCTCTGCTAGGTAAAGCCCAGCCTCATCTCAGCTCACTGGTCACCATAGCAGCACCAACCCGTAGCACGCGCTCCAGCAAGTATATCTCACTGGTCACCCCCAAAGCCAGTTCTTCCTTTGGACGCCTCTCCGTCCAGTTCTCTGCTGCCAATGACTGGACTGAACTGCAAAAATCTCTGAAACTGGAAACATTTACCTCCCTCACTAGCTTTAAGCACCAGCTGTCAGAGCAGCTCACAGATCACTGCACCTGTACATAGCTCATCTGTAAATAGCCCATCCAATCTACCTCATCCCCATACTGTATTTATTGATTTATTTATTTATCTTGCTCCTTTGCACCCCAGTATCTCAACTTGCACATTAATCATCTGCACATCCTACCATTCCAGTGTTGAATTGCTATATTGTAAGTAATTTGCCACCGTAGCTTATTTATTGCCTTACCTCTCTTATCCTACCTCATTTGCACATGCTGTATATATATTTTCTACTGTATTATTGATTGTATGTTTGTTTATTCCATGTGTAACTCTGTGTTGTTGTATGTGTCGAAATTATTTGCTTTATCTTGGCCAGGTCGCAGTTGCAAATGAGAACTATGCGAAATAAATCAATAAAAATCTGTCGCCATAGGCGGCGGCCTAATCCTGCCTAATGAGCGGGCCGGCCATGTATATAGGACATTTTATCAGCCAGTCTAGGTCTTGAATCACTTATGCTGCAGCAATGTTTACATTTGAAGCCCCGATGCCAGTCTGTTTCTGCTCTCTTGCCAACTCCTAATGGATTTATCATGCTATACAATGAGTGACAATGAGTTTACAAGAGAGCAGAAACAGACCTGGGACCAGGCTATTCAATTTGCACACAATTAGAGAAATAGAATCTCCCAACAACACCATACTAGCTGACACTGCAGCTACGAAGGAATTATTTAGTTTTTCATTGCAGTACTTTTGACAGGTTTAATGCATTTTCGCTGACAAATTATCCAGTCTCATATTTTACCCAAATATTTGAACAAGTTAGTTTGGAATGTTGGGGGTGGTTGGTCACGCTGGTGACAGATATAGAACAGCTTCCAAAAATGACATTACTGGGTTTACGTTGGCATCACCACACTACTCAGAGGCTCTTATTTGAGTTTGTCTTGCCCAGTGCTCAGTGATGGTGAGGAAAATAATCAGTGAGAGATTGTTACGGGTAATTGCTTTAACTGCATGTTGAAAGCTGACAAATAGGAGTTCTATAAATGAAACAAACTTTACAGTGTCGGAATGAGGTGCTAATGTTTTCTTCAAGAGAATACAGATTCTGAATAGCCAACCTTTTTTTTTAAACTTCAACTGGAGGAGAGGAGTGTGTAGCTTACACTGACCTAATGTTTTATATGTTTATTGCAAATATTTCCTTCACTGTGAATTACATGGCAAAGTAACAATCTTTCATGTATTTTGGGAATTCTATCATGTGAGAGAGCAGGAACTGGATGGAATGAAGGAATATGGTTACTGGAACAACAAATCTACCATGACATCATACTCTTAAACTTAATGGCTATTATTCAAAAACACATGGCAGTTGGTGCAGTGAGTTTGATCCAACACCCCCCTTATCCCATCTCAAATGCTAGCCCCATGTTTGAGAAAAAAAACACCTCCTGCGTTTTAACAGAGTGCCATTCGTTGCAGATGCAGATGTTTTAAAGGCAATTAGATGCTGTTGAGAACAACAATGAAACACTGCAAACCGTTGAACACGAGAAAACAAAGGGCCTTGGAGGCCAGAGTTGGTCAAAAGTAATGAAATTGATATGAATGACCTGCCAAATTGACTCCAATCCAAATGTAGTCTGCATTAACCAATTCCTTGCCCTTTTGAATGCTGTAGACAATCCCAGGAACACAACATCAAAATAGCTGTTTGAAACAAGCATACAGATACTATCTACTGGGCACACCATGTTAATTCAACATGGATAATTGGGTAATATTTGGTTGAGACGTTGATCAATGCGATTACAACCTACATTAACCCACTCAAAAAGACAGCCAAAAGTTAGTGAGAACACATTGGAAATTCAACTATGTTTTCAACAATCTAAAAGCACAACCAAATTCCAATTGAAAAACAATGTCACATGTTTGGTTTATTTGTCACCCAAATGCTGATCACTGTGTTTTCAACTAATTAAAAGCCCAGCAAAGTAGTAATTTATAGTCATATAATGTCAGATATTTTTTTATCATTGCTATCACTGTGCACCATCTAATAGCAGAACCAAATGACCTGGATTGGAGTTGATATTACATTAAAAGTAGGCCTACATGGTGCAAGTGATCAATGCAATTTGAGATTCTGTACAGATTACTACAGCAATTGTGAAGATCTCCCCAGACCTGCAATGACCTATGCACGCTGTCTTGAACATGCAGCTTTATATGATTACATAAGAAGAAATGTATAGTTACAGTAACCTCAAAATGTGGTCATGGAGGTGTTACTAGTTTTAAGGTTGAATGTTAGATTAGTTTGTAAAATAGCTTTACATTTAGGCTATTTACTGTATTACAAAAGTAATATTGAATTGTGTTTGGTTGACAATGCAACCAAATGTTAACATTTAAAGGATATATATCTACTGCTTAGCCACTGGCTTAATCCCATTCTTTAACTTTTATTTTTGTTTGAGTTGGAGACGTGAATACAACACATAATTTGTTAACTTGTTGACAACTTAATAGGCTATTTATTATATTCAAAAGTGATGTTGAATTGTGTTTGGTTTTCAACAGAACTAAATATCAACATTTGAAGTAGACTTTGTTTGGATAGTTCCATCTGTTCCACTGACTTATTCTGGATTTATTCCCAGTTTGTCTATTAATAACTGATATGTTGTATTCACGTCTTCATCTCAACCAAAAACCTAAACTAAATCTATGGGATTTAAGCCAGTGGCTCAGATGGAACTATTCAAGCAGTGCCTTCAGGAAGTATTCATTCCCCTTCACTCATTCCACATGTTGTTGTGTTACAGCCTGAATTCAGAATGGATTACATTTTTTTTTTTCTCACCCATACTGTAACGATCATCTGTTGAAGAAGGTGTGGACCAAAGCGCAGCGTGGTACGTGTTCATACTTTTATTTCAACTGAACACTAAATAACACAAATCACAAACTGAAACAGTCCTGTCAGGTGCAGAAACACAAAACAGAAAATAACTACCCACAAAAACCCTGTGGGATAAAGCTACCTAAGTATGGTTCCCAATCAGAGACAACGATAGACAGCTGTCCCTGATTGAGAACCATACCCGGCCAAAACAAAGAAATACAAAACCATAGAAAAAGGAACGTAGAATGCCCACCCAAATCACACCCTGACCAAACCAAAATAGAGACATAAAAGCTCGAAGGTCAGGGCGTGACACATACCCCGTAATGACAAAGTGAAAACATGTTTTTAATTCAATACATTGGGGTATGGCGACGATTACAGCTGTGAGTTTTTTGGGTAAGTCTCTAACAGCTTTGCACACCTGGATTGTACAATATTTGTCTATTATTCTTTTTAAATTCTTCAATCTATGTCAAGTTGATTGTTGATCATGGCTAGACAGCCATTTTCAAGTCTTGCCACAGATTTTAAAGCCGATTTAAATCAGAACTGTAACTAGGCCACTTAGGTACATTCAATGTCGTCTTGGTAAGCAACTCCAGTGTATATTTGGCCTTGTGTTTTAGGTTCTTGTCCTTCAGAAAGGTGATTTCATCTCCCAGTGTCTGTTGGAAAGCAGACTAGACAAGGTTTTCCTTTAGGATTTTGCCTGTGCTTATACTGTAGCTGTATCCCGTTCCTTTTTATCCTACAAAATTCCCTAGTCTGCCGATGACAAGCATACCCATAACATGATGCAGCCGCCAGCATGCTTGAAAATATGAAGAGGGGTACTCAGTGATGTGTTGGATTTTCCCTAAACATAACACTGTATTCAGGAGAAAAGTTAATTTTGTTTTCACATTTTCTTTCAGTATTACTTGCTGCAAACAGGATGCATGTTTTTGAATATTTTTATTCTGTACAGGCTTCCTTCTTTTCTCTCTGTCATTGAGGTTAGTATTGTAGGTTAACTTAAATTATGTTGATCCATCCTCAGTTTTCTCATATCACAACCATTAAACTCTGTAACTGTTTATCGTTTCCTTCCTCTCCGGCAACTGAGTTAGGAAGGACGTCTGTATCTTTGTGGTGACTGGGTGTATTGACACACCATCCAAAGTGTAATTAATAACTTCATCATGCTCAAATGGATACTGAGCATCTGCTTTTTTATTTTTACACATCTACCAATTGATGCCCTTCTTTGTGAGGTATTGAAAAACGTTCCTGGTCTTTCTGTGCTTTAAATTCACTATTTGATTGAGGGACCTTACAGATTATTCTGTGTGTGGGGTACAGAGATGGGATAGTAATTCAAAAATCATGGTAACCACTATTATTGAACACATTTCAGCTTTTAATGTTTTATTACTTTCCAATATGTTCTACAAACAAAATTCCACTTTGATATTATGGTGTGTTCTGTGTAGGTCAGTGACACAAAATCTCAATAGATGTTTTTATTTTTATCAGGCTGTAACACAGGCTGTATCAGGCTGGAAAATGTGAAGGGGTGTGAATACTTTCTTAAGGTACTTCCCCTTTAAAAGCTTGGTATTTTGGTTGCGTTGTCAACTTAACAATTCAATATTACTTTTAAAATAGAATTAAAAATAAATACACGTAATGCACTTTAAATGCATTTTGATTTGATATAGTCCTATTCCTTAATTATTTTTGTGGGGTTGAGATTAAGATGTGAAAGCAATATCTTAATTCATTTGTAGACAAACTGGAATTAAAGCCAGACTAAGTCAGAGGCACAGATTAAACTATCTATACTGTACATCTCCTTCAAATGGTTGTGTTGTCAACTAAACACAATTCAGTGCCACTAAATATCATTACATTGTAAATCAACCAGAGCTTTTGTATCAATAGGCCTATTATATTGTCCATTTTTTGTTGAATAATGGTTCAATTGAAACAATAGCTGGTGTTGACTTTGCAAATGCTATATAAGCCTAAATAGCATCATTGATGATAAATGAGTGGTAAAGTACGGTCACATTTAATTTGCTCTGTTAAACCTATCAATTGAAAACACTTCATTAGCAACAGTTAATCTATTTAGTTTTTAAGTGGAAATCTTTCAATAATCATTTTCATGATAGCACATTGGTAATAGTTAGTTACAAATACCACACATAAGTAGGGCTGGGCTAGGTCATAACCCTGGATAGGAGACCAAAGGGTAGCTGTAGGAGGTACTGCCCAGCCTATTGTGTTTTTTCTGAAAGTGATTGAAGATCTAACATTGTTTTAAAGGTAAAAATTCAAAATATTTTATACAAAATGTAAATTTCACCCACAAAACAACAGTTTACGTTGACAACTTTGTATAAATACAATGTATTAACAAATTACATTGAAACAATGTTGATTCAACCAGTTTGTGCCCAGTGGGTAGCTATTACAGTACATGTAACACAATGTTTTGGATTGTGCAACACGGTTCTCGTGAGAGGTTTTCATGCCAGGTGGGCCAAGCAATGGACACGGTCCACCACATCTATTGAAGCTTGTTGTTCATTGGAACATGTACAGTATATTATGTATGGTCCTTGGCTGTTAAAAGGTGTTGTTCAACTGCAAGAAAAGAACAACAAAAGTTACAGAAATATCAGGAGACTACTATTAACCAACAGGCTATAATTCATATTTATTGGAAATGTAAGTACTATGGAAAACATTTGGAGGATTTACCGTTCAGCATGAATCCCTCTCTTGACTCAAATGTCTTGGTGTAGTTTGTTTTATGGGTGCTTTTATCATGGATGGGTGCCTACTCCGAACACCTAAAATGACCCTTTTATGTTGCTGGCTACTGATGGGGCTCCATAAAACAAGAGAATACAGCTATACCATTAAACACAAAGGATGTTTTTTACTGGAGTTAAGGGAATGGTTTTGATGCCTTTGAAGGCCTGTACGTGGATTAAGATCATAGAACTGTGCCTCGTTTTTTTTTTTAAACCTCCAGGCTTAGCCTAGGTTCAAAGATCCATAAAACACATTTCGACCTGGTAAAGGAAAGAGAAAAACACTCTTACGTTACAACGACCCATTTGCTGCCAAATATTTTCACTGTTAGTCTAAATAACACTTTATGGTTTCCTGCAGTTAACGTTGGGGCGTTGAGTTGCATCCTGAAATCCACAGATAGTAATGTTCAAAAGGGTACAGATGTGGCGAATAGGGCAAATTGTTTCCTAAATGTGCAGCCTGGACACCTCTCCAAATGGTACAATTCTATGCCATGAAAAGCCCGCCCCCCCCTCCCTTCATATTTTGTTCATTATTTTAAAAAATACAGTGAATTAATGTGACTGACCAGCTCGATTCAGTCTCATGTAGCAACATTTGTAAAATAGTTTTTTATATTGGATAAAATTTGAGATTCAAAAATGAGCTAGAAAATGGTATATCATACACTACAAATGAGGAACAATGGGAAAGTAATTATGCTTTGAAAGTTGATAAACTTGTGAGAAAATGGCCCTTGAATGTTTTGGTACACCTACTGGAGAGCTCTTCTTTGTCTACACTAGGGCTGAGGCAGTCACAAAATGTTGTCAGCCGGTGATTGTCAAGCAAATAACTGCCAGTCCCACGGTAGATGACCATTGATTAACATAAACACATTTATCAGCTCCTGGCTTCGACACATAGCTTACAAGCCACTGATGCAGACCTTCGGAACATCAACATTTAAAAAGTCTAATAAATCCATGTAATCAGTATGACTCCTCTAACCCAGGCCATGTGTCTTAGCGTGAAGATAAGCAGGTACATACTCTAACAATAGATAACCATGAAGGGCATCAACACTGACCCATGATGTTGAGCCAGTCTACAGTCACACACACACACACAGTCAGTTGCAGATGGTCCAATGGCCTGAAATCAGAAAATGATCGAGAATGATTCTGAAATTTGTATGCTTGTCCCGAATGATCTACTTCGTAAGTGGGCAGGCCTTATCAAATAGTTTTTCCATCTTTGATCCAGATTTCCCATTCAATGAATGCAGTGTTTAAATCTGGCCCATTGTTTGATTTTCTAACAATTCTACCCTTGTGAGATTTCTATTGTGCATGGGATCATGGAGGAGGTTCTTATACAGATCATCCCTTAATAAAGTAAAGCTGTATCCTGGCTCAGTGCTTTTGGGGGGGGGCTTTTGAAGACAGCTGAAGTAATGATTAGAAAGTCCACATCTGAGATGTATTTCCCAATACCAAACCATTACTAAAACCAGATGGGTGCAGGGCAGGCCCATCTCTGTTTAATATTCCCAGGGTTCTCTTAACAAGCCTTTTTTTTTAGCTATGGACAACAAAATGGTTTGTTGTTTTGCTGTTTATTCACATGAATATGACATGATCAATTTGATGGTAGTGAGATATGACATTATAACATGATCTATTCAAATCTCTAGTATTGTAGCATGAAATGATGAGTGTTTCTTCTAAGACTGGTTTACTTCGATATGAACAGTGTAGGCCTACCGTGAATGTGTTCAGATTTTATGCTATTGTTCAAAATCAAAATCAAATAAAATTCAATTTTATTGGTCACATACACATATTTAGCATATGTTATTGCGGGTGTAGCGAAATGCTTGTGTTGCTAGCTCCAACAGTGCAGTAATATCTAACAAGTCACAACAATACACACAAATCTAAAGTTAAAGAATGGAATTAAGAAATATATAAATATTAGGTGTTGAGTGGAATGATCTTGCACCATGGGAAACATGCAGAGTAAGCTAAATATTCTGCAAACAAATCATTTCGACAATTAATTGGACATTGCTGCCTTATTCCCTCTGCTTAAGATAGCATTTCACTGTCAACATACGTTGTTAATGATGTAAATCTCAATTAATTTATCATAATATACCAAGACATGACATACCAAGCTACCAGCAGCCTGTGAAACCACACTGAATGTTAGTGGAATGGTAAGACGTCAAGACAAGAATCTGTGTTGTCTGTAGAATATGGTCTGAAGAAAAGTAATAAAAACAGCATGCATGAGAGATCCAGTCTTTCCATAAATATGAAGATGTAAAAATTGGCTTCACCAAGAACTACTCCAATCTGTTTGACAGCCATGTCCTGCATTTCATGATGAGGACTGACTTTGAACTCCTACAAGCTATTTCGTCTGGCACAGGATCTCCAGTTGCTGTTTTTACAGCGTCAGACAACGTGTATCACATCATCAGCAAAGCGGAAAATTAAAGTTTACTGAATGTTAAGACTTCCTCACTTCTTGTACTTTTAAGAGCAGCGTCAATGCCAAAAGTCTGAGGTCTTCCTCGTGAAGTGTAACTAATTTTACCTGAAGAAGCTGTAAATCCGTGACAATTAGGTTTAACTAGCATTAAAACTAAAGTACAGTATGTTAACCCATTGTGTACATGATGCATATAGTATGTGGTAGAGGAGTTGATGGCACAGGTTTGTGTCAGTGTGTCAGCTTTTTAAGATAAGACAATGACTATCATCCCCATGGGGAAATTTTGTTTGCAGCTCTGTGCATACATGAACAAAACGCCAAACACAACACACAAGCTGCAGGTCACCACAGAGCAGCGCCCTTTGGAAGTTTTAGATCGTACCATGGTCTAAATGCAGGCCCAAGGTATCATAATAACTTTGAAAAAATTCACAAGTTGTAAAGGCAAAGCCAAGAATTCCTAACATGTGCAAATAGTATGGAGATTTGAAAATCATTATGGACATTACACGCAGGAAGCTGACATTCCATACAATTAACTGTGTAGTACCGTGCCCTGAATGTGCTTACCCATTTTATTTCTGTGGTGTATGAGCATAAGCCATGGGTATCATTGTAATTCAAGCCACACTTGGTACTTCCTTCAACTGACTGAGAGCAAACAAGACTGGGAGTGATATCTCTACAAAAATGGTATAGGTCACACAATGTGAAATGGAAAAAAGATTCCAGACAACTCTTCATTGTTTTCTATATTTATGTAAAATGTGTATGTACATAACAAGGGGCAGAAATACACTGCAGGAATTCACATTTTCAGTCATTGAACGTGATAGTGCTAAGATGGATCAGCAATACTGAACGAAACAATCAAAATACAGATTTGTCAATCCACTGTTAGCACTTTCAAAATGTGAGGCTACACAAAGTTGTCACAAACTTAATGAACGTCAATCTAGAGGGGTAGCAATTTAAGACTGCATTAACGAAAAACAAACAAAACTTTGGTCAAATATTATCTGACATCATATACAAATGCAAGGGATTTCATTATTCTACTATATACCGGAGCAACCACTCAAGAAACTGATTTGCATTTGAATTGAAATACTGAACAATGCATACTGCATCAAAGTACATTCCATACACTTGTACCATTATTAAGTTATTTTGACTCAGATGATGCAGTTGATGTACTGGAATTGATTGGATTAACATATGTATATATCTTTTTCAAGTCAAAGAAAATGTGAAACAAAAGAGGCAACTGAAGAGAGGATGAAATTCTTAAAATCAACTGTAGTGCAGTCATTATTTGGATGAGACAATCCGGTGAAAACACACTATCATACTATTGTCAACAAGTTATTCAATGACCTTATCTATGATGTGGCTTTTAAAGCTAAAATACAAGTAATTGTTGATTCTGTATGATCGATTCAATATGATCTAATTGTAAATTCTATGATCTACTAATACATGTTCAGAGCAATTAGGAGCAAGTCCATTCATTTCAGCAGAACTCACTGAATTGTGGTCTTTTTACTGCACATTCAGGGAGTGTGTAACACAAATATCTACATACAAAAGTGGAAACGCTTTCAGTACAGGAGGAGGGGGTGCAGTGTCATTTACTTTTTCAGATAACTGGAAACCCACCGGGTCTCAATGATCACACTGCTTAACTGGAAAATGGACGACAGGAAATTCAAAGCAGGTCTGTAAATATACAAAGAGATATATATAGATGTATAAACAAAAACAATAAAAAGCTAAACAAAGGTGGGTTGTTTGGTTGTGCAAGTTCTTCTGTAGCATGATGATGAGATGCTTCTAGAAAGGCTTGGTCTGATTATTTGAAGACATTCTCGAAAGCTGGACACTTGTGGGTCTTGAGTTTCTTGATGGCCTTTTTGAACTCTTTGCTGGACTTGTCCCACTTGTGGATGCCCGTCAGGAGGAACTGCTTGTCCACCTTGCGGCCCATGATCAGGTAGGTGTTGCCCAGGTTGTCCAGCTGCTGGCAGGGGCAGTCGGCTCCGTTCTTCAGGTACAGAACCAGATTCTTTAGGTCTTTCTTCTTCAGGTGGCCCAGTTTCAACGGCTTCTTCCTTTTCTGCAGAATCACCTTGCGGTCCATTCCTTCCCGTCTCACCTCCTTGATCTTGGTCTTGATGGCTACAATCAAATAGACGTCAAAATAAAGAAGGCGTTGTTAAAAACATTAACATGTCTATTCTTTTATATGTTACGGTAAATACTTAGCTTGTGGGCTAGCTCAGAATGTTGAATCATATCTAGGGTTAGCCTGAGGCACTTTTCTTTTTAGCCATGTTAATATTTAATGTCAGAACAGAATGACAATCATATAATCCCTGTGTACGCATTGTGCAAGGGCCAGGGGCTCTGTGACAAGACAGCAAGCCGAAAGGTTGGGTGGCAGAGCAGAGGTTATCAGTGGTTAGATAGCTAGGCCCCAGACACCAAGGACCATTAAAGAAAGCAGCCTGGTCTCATAGACTAGACGTAACATAGTAAATGTAAATCCGGGACAATCAAATTAGTATGATATGTTATGTATGGGTACATAAGACAGATGGTTACTTAAGGCAAGAACGAAAGTAGAGTGGTTAGTCGGAGTGGATGGGTAGGCGTATGGCACAAACGTCTAGCAACCGTCTAGCCACTTTGCTAGACGGTTGGGATGTTAGCTAACCCTTCCCCTAACCCTATCACACGAACGTCTAGCAACCCAAAGGTTGCGAGTTTGAATCTCATTACGGACAATTTTAGCAACTTTTCAACTACTTACAAAGTAGCTAAAAAGTAGTAACTACTTAGCATCTTAGCTAACCCTTCCCCTAACCCTAACCCTTTTATCTAACCCTTACCCTAACCATAACCCTTTTTGATAAACTTTCCCTAACCTTAACCCTTTAACCTGACTCCTAACCTCAACCCTAACCTTAAACCTAACCCATAGCATAGCTAATGTTAGCCAGCTAGCTAGAATTAATAACATGTCATACGATTTGAAAATGTGTAACATATCCCATCTCTATGGGAAACTGATCTGTCTACATTGGCTATTCTTTTCATTGGGCTCCCGAGTGGCGCAGCGGTCTAAGGCACTGCGTCTCAGTGCAAGAGGCGTCACTACATACCCTGGTTTGATCCTGGGCTGTATCAAAACTGGCTGTGATCGGGAGTCCCATAGGCGGATGAACAAGTGGCCTAGTGTGGTTATGGGAGGGTTTGGCCGAGGTAGGCCGTCATTGTAAAATAAGAATTTGTCCTTAACTGACTTGCCTAGTTAAATAAATACAAATACGTTCAATGGACAGGAATGTTCAAATTCCCCTGTGCCCCTCCAGATGTAACAGGGACCGGGGTTTTGTTCCCTTAAGTACCCCCTATCTAAGCTCATTGGTTTTAGTGAAGGATCCCTACTCCCTGAGCTAGACTTGAGATGTATTGAGGGAGATGAATGATCTTCAAATATTTGTAAAATGCAACACATAGAATTGAAAAATTATTCTAAATTCACAATGGTTCAAGGTTGGAAGATTGGTTGGAAGATTCCAGATTTCCTGCTTATTACTTACGATTCTAGGAATCTTCCAACCAGGTTTTCTGGAAGACCTGGACATTTTGGGAAAGCTGCTGGAACGTTGCAACCCTAACCCTACCCTTATGTTCAATACCACTACAACCACTGCAATATCACCACTGATTGTCACTGAAAGAAAGTGAAACATTTGATGCTGTAATACATTGTAACCTTGCCTTTCATCATTTCTTGATATGTGGCCATGTATTGCCACAATTTTACACCCACCAAATGTCTCAATAATCTTTTTTATTTTTTTTTGTACTTTTATCTCTCCAAATCCCACACCGGGTCTCTGATTTCGCTTAATCTGTCTGATCTTTCACTAAACTCTATTTAACCTGCTAATCTCTTTGTTTCCTCCACCTCCCCTTCTGAAATGGTGCACGAGTCAACCCCATGGTGGTCCAAATCTCAGCATCTATTCATGTATCTCAAATGGCACCCTATTCCCTGTATAGTGCACGACTTTTGACCAGGGCACATAGAGTGACATTTGGGCTCCCGAATGGCACAGCGGTCTAAGGCACTGTATCTCAGTGCTAGAGGTGTCATTACAGACCCTAGTTCAATTCCAGGCTGTATCACAACTGGCGGTGATTGGGAGTCCCGGGGTAGGCTGTCATTGTAAATAAGAATTTGTTCTTAACTGACTTGCCTAGTTAAATAAATAAAATGTAGACTCAGCCTCTATGGGTATAGGCCTACCTCTTCATCTCCCCACACAGTAAAGCAGGCTACTGCATGAGTGCAGGTGACTTCAGTGCATGGCAATAAGGGGAATGTATGGCACATTGCTGTGATTCCCCTCAATTGATCTACGGGCAGGATTAATGACCATCTTGTGATCTTTTAATACAGGGATTTGCTCCTGCACTTGGTAAATTGGCTGCTGATCGAGATGTGGTGCTGACTGATCTGTCTTTGATAATCTGATAAAAAAATAAGAATACTTAACGAAAACAACATACATTATTATCAGTGTAGCTTACAGATAGGGGTAAAGACTGGTGTAGGAAATATAGGCTACTACTATATATCTGAACTCTAAATAGGCCCCTACTTAAAATGCACCATAATATGCACCATAAAATGCATTCAATAGCTAATATAGACTACTATATCTGAACTCGTAATAGGCTTCTACATGAACTATAGGTACCATGTTTTAGGGTTCATCTATTGCCCCTCTATCTTCCCATTGCCAATTAAAGTGTTAGAAAAAGAACAGTCCCAGTGGTTTTCCAGGTATTAACAGTGCACATGGTCGGGATTAGGACCTTTATCCTCCATCTCTGGTCCATGAAAAGTCTCTGTGAGGAGGGCTTAGTGTTAAATGAAATCAAAATTGGCAGCTTTCATAATTGGCGAGTCATAAAAGATAAGGTCTAGCCCACCCCTGAAACCACTTTATCTGGATAAATCCAGCTTAAACTCTGTGCTGAACTTTCTTTGCACCTTGTGTTGCTTGTGTGCATATCTCCCTGGCCAAAGTGTACAGCACAGTGTCTGACCAGGTAGGTTATGGTTTTAACTGCTCAGGAGAAAGGCTCAGTCATTGATCAGTAGTGCCTTCGGGGCAGTTATACTAGAATTCATGTTACTATTTAATCTAATATTCTGGGCCCCTGTTTCGGTAAACTATTCACCCCAAACTATCATCTGACACGAGCGTTACAATAATTTATCAAGCATTCAAAGTTACCAGAGAGAAAATAGGAAACACTGCATAAACACTGCACTTCATCTCTCATTCTATCTTCAATGTTATCTCCATCTGTCGTTGGTCTCAGGTTTGGACAAATTGAAGCACTCAAACTCTCTATCAATCGGCTATGCTGTAAAGTTTGTGGGCATCTAGGCTGTAACCTTTGTCCCTGACCCTTGACCTGATTGCATCTTCTGGTTTAGAGACAGGCTTTCAGACAGCTAAGATGGTGTCATAAACCCAGCAGGAGCGGGTAAGTTGGGCATGGGCCCATTCACAACCATGGAATAACACAGCCCTCGGCCATTCACAACCATGGAACCTGTCTGCCCCATGAGCCAATGTCTACGTCCCAAATTACACTCTATTCCTTACATAGTTCACTCCTTTTCACCTGGCTTGTATGGGCCCTGATCAGTCTAGATCAGGGCCGGGGCTGCTGTACTTTCGTTTTTTTCCATTAGTATGGGGAGGAATGGATGGTGCAATTACCTATACCACCAGAGTGAAAGCCAGCTGTCAGAAGTAGGGCATGGTGGGTTTGAATATAAGTGTTCTGGAGTTGTGTAACAAAGAGCTGTGGTAATAAAAGTTTAAGTATGGAGATAAATCATGTTGGGAACAAAGTGTTGAGTGGGATGTACCATAAAACCATCAGCAGAGTAGACAGCACTGATGTTTAGAAATATATTAATCAGGATATCTGAGGAACAAGGGACTGGGAAGAGTTTAGCTAGCTAGATGGCTATCTCCAATTGTATTTGAAATATGTTAATTTCCTCATGGTTGATCATGATCACCCAACACATAACGTTTGGTTAACTGAACTGTGGATTTTGCTGTTTGTCTTTATATTCACTCTTTAATTGGACCGAAGCTAAAAATACAGTTCAGTTATTCAGAGATAAACAAAAACTTGGGTCACTGTACAGTGCATATGGTCAAGCAGACTTTCAAGAAACAACCTTTCTACTTAAAAAACAGCACATTTCTATTCCTCCATGTCTTTTACAAACACATGTATACTTTCTCTGCCAGATTGTCCTGTATCCAACCAAAAAGCATGAAAAGCTTTCGCCTTAAAATATTCCAACTTTATTTAGATAAACTTGCCTGAGAATGTCAAAATGTGATTGTGAGATTGGGAAGGAAGCTATTATTCATGACTTCAAACAATGGCACACAATAGTAATAAGCCTCTCTTCCCTTTAGAAAAAATATATATACTTTTGATTTCACCTAATTTGTTTATTCTGTCATAAAGAGCACATGTTCAACTTCATTAAAAACAAAAACGTGTTTTCCAATCTCAAGAGGTTAAAATACTATACATTGTACAACGCTCAAAGTGTAGGTCTACGTCGTGTGCTTCCAATGAGTAGTAGTATACGGCTCTACAGCGAATGGTTAGCTGTCTTATGGAGCATTAGTAACGGCTCTCCAGCTGGTAATTAGTAGTTAAATCAGCCATGAATCCCCGTGTGACAGGGGGAAAGGAAGCTTGTTGTGTGCAACAGGGAGGGGCGATTGAACGTAAGATTCATTAAAAAATATATATAATTGTACAGTTTTTCAACACAAAACACCAGAAAATGGCCAAAAAGAGTAGAACCAGCTCACCTGCTTTTACACTATTACTTTTAGATGTTTCTTTTGCAATACATATTTAAAAATGAATAGTTTTAACATATTAAAATGAGAATTCAGTTCACGTAACAGCATAGCTCCGAGAAGTAGGGGTGCTGAGGGTGCTGCAGCACCTCCTGAAAAATCGGAATATTTGAATAATACAAAGAAAAAAAATTGGTTTCTTTCTCTCTCAAAAGTAGTGCACTGGTCCTTTACTAGTCCTTTATTAGTGGACCGATATAGCTGTCTGTAGTGCGGGCAAAAAACATTGACATTTTACAAATTAATAAAAAATGAAAATCTGAAATGTCTTGAGTCAATAAGTATTCAACCCCTTTGCTATGGCAAGCCTAAATAAGTTCAGGAGTACAAAGTTGCTTAACAAGTCACATAATAAGTTAAATGGACTCACTCTGTGTGCAATAATAGTGTTTAACATTATTTTTTTTAATGACTACCTCATCTCTGTATCCCACGCATACAATTGTCTGTAAGGTCCCTCAGTCGAGCAGTTAATTTCAAATACAGATTCAACCACAAAGACAAACTCAGACATTGAATATCCATTTGAGCATGGTGCAGTTATTAATTACACTTTGAATGGTGTATCAATACAGCCAGTCACTACAGAAATACAGGTGTCCTTCCTAACTCAGTTGCCGGAGACGAAGAAAACCAATGGTGACTTTAAAACAGTTACAGAGTTGAATGGCTTGATAGGAGAAAACTGAGGATGGATCAAATACATTGTAGTTACTCTGCAATACCAACTTAATTAACAGAGTGAAAAGGAGGAAGTCTGTACATAATAAAAATATTCCAAAACTTGCACCCTGTTTGCACCAAAGCACTAAAGTAATACTGCAAAACATTTGTCAAAGCAATTTGCTTTGTGTCCTGAATACAAAGGTGTTATGTTTGGGGCAAACCCAATACAACACATTACTGAGTTATACTCTTCATACTTTCAAGCATAGTGGTAGCTGCATCATGTTATGGGTATGCTTCTAATCGTTAAGGACTGGGGAGTTTTTCAGGATAAAATAGAAAAGAAATGGAGCTAAGCACAGGCAAAATCTGGGAGCAAAACCTGGTTCAGTCTGCTTTCCACCAGACACTAGGAGATGAATTCACATTTCATCAGGACAATAACCTAAAACACTAAGCCAAATCTACACTGGAGTTTCTTACTAAGAAGACAGTGAATATTCCTTAGTTGCAGTTTTGACTAAAATCTACTTGAAAATCTCTGGCAAGACCTGAAAATGGTTGTCTAGCAATGATCAACAACCAATTTGACAGAGCTTGAAGAAATGTGAAAATAATAATGGGCAAAGGTTGCACAATCCAGGTGTGGAAAGCTCTTAGAGATGTACCCACGAAGACTCACAGCTGTAATTGCAGCCAAAGATGCTTCTACAAAGTATTGATTTGGGTGTGAATACTTATGTAAATAAGATATTTCTGTATTTCATTTTCAATATATTTTCTAAAATGCCTAAAAGCATGTTTTCACTTACGGGGTATTGTGTGTAGATATGTTAGCAAAAAAAATATTTGATATGTTTTGAATTCAAGCTTTAACTCAAAAAAATGTGGAATAAGTCGAGGGGTATGAATACTTTCTGAAAGCACTGTATATGTATTTTTTTCCGTATGGGTTTCACACTGGATTCTGTTAACATGGGTTCTGTTAAATGAGAACAGACCTTTCGCAATGAGATCTTTCCAGGAACTGAGCGTTTTAGTGAGTGAAAAAAATGCTAATTCTGTGCCAGCGGAGGCAAATTTCTGACATGATTAGTCTCCGCAGATGAATAAAACTGACTTCTATGTAAGTCACAGATTCCTCCAGCTAACTGCCCTGACTGAGGTAGCCTTTCAAGCACACAGTCTGATGTTAGGCCTGGTATAGGTGAATTTTGACTAAGATTATGCCATTGCTGCTACAGTTAAACTGTACATGTAAATGTATGTCTATATACCCATGTGAATATTAGTGATAAAAAGTACATTCAGCATCTCTTGCTTGCAAAGTAGGCAGGATATTGCATAGTGAAAGTCTAGAGTAGTGCTCTTTACTTATCTTATCTTATCTATTATCTATTATCTCTGACTCATTTTGGTCTGACCAAAAGTGCTGTAATGAAAGCATAACAATAGATTGGCTCATGAGTCATGTGACCAGATGCTTTGTTGAGGTAAAAACGGATCTTTATAAAATCATGTCATAATTGCTTTCACATTTCACCCTTTTCTCTCTCCTCTCACAACATTAATGACAGTTCTTTCACACCATATAATAGTTGTTTTTGAGTTAAGCCCATTCTTGCATGAGATTTAGGACAAAATAAGAAGAGAAACCTTTCAGACAAATATTGACTCACATTTTTGCACCACTACAATGTAAAATAATAGAATTTGCTCAACAGTACTGCTTCATAAAAAAACATAACCAAATATTGTGTCAAGCTAAAAGCATAGGTTATGCTTCAGTTATTGATTAACCTGTGGCAGCCATTTTAGAAACCTCTTCTCTCATTTCTTTAGCCAATTAGAATATCTAGCATAAACATGTCTTGTTTACATGTTGCCCAACTGGTACAGCAAAGCAAACCCACCACTATAGCCCATGGCATTGCCACACAGCAAGCAGAGCAGCCCCTGGCTCTATCCCAAATCGCACTCTAGTCCCTACATAGTGAACTACTTTTGACCAGAACCATATGAGCCCTGGTCAAAAATAGTGCACTATATAGGGAATAGGGAGTAATTTTGGACACAGCCCCTTTTTTTCTCATGGGAGTTGGGACTCTCCCTTTGTGGGCCACTCCTGCAGTGATTGGGTCTAATGGATGCAATAAAAGTCTAATTTAACAGTCATTGTCAAAGGCCATGCTCAGCCTGCCTGGATAAGCTCAGACGTCAAGCTTTAAAGACATTATGACAAGGAAACAAAACAACATCTGTCTTAATCAGAGATGAAACAGACCAACGTGCCACTTTCATTTGGCAAACCAGGGAAGTTTCTGAGAACAGAAAAGTGAGGCTCATCATTACAGTGTAAGAATGGGACAATTAATTTAAAATGCTGCACATAACTTTGGGTATTAGCTTTCCCTGAGAACAACTTTGAAAGAAGATGTGCAGAAAGTCCGTCTTCCCAAGGTCTGGCGGTTGGAATGGATTTGGAAACCACCAAAAACTTGGAGGCCAGCTTCTACCGATTTAAAATAAGGCACAGCATCACATAAACGTGTGCACTCTATTCTATTTGCATACAATCACTGCTTCAAGGTGTGCTGAATGAACAGTGTCCCTGCATGCGAGAAACTATCAATGCATTTTAATTGCATAGAAAAACAAAACATTCTAAGTTGTTGCTACACTGCATTGGCACACTGTGGATGGGATGGGCTGTCAAGCCACCAGACAAGCAGAAAGACATTCCCATACATGTGACATCAGTCCCCTGTGACAGAGACTGAGATTTGGACCAATAGGAATTAAGCTTTAACTTGCAACCCTGCTGACACC
Source organism: Oncorhynchus clarkii lewisi (assembly GCF_045791955.1). Taxonomy (NCBI): domain Eukaryota; kingdom Metazoa; phylum Chordata; class Actinopteri; order Salmoniformes; family Salmonidae; genus Oncorhynchus; species Oncorhynchus clarkii. The sequence continues at coordinate 38,016,073 of NC_092152.1, forward strand.
TCCTTTAAATACCTCCTAAATAAAGACTTTAGGGCTCCAATTCATTAGTTACAGAATATTAGCTTTTAAAGGAGTAATACAAACTCCAAAGCTCTGTTTTTCTAGCGGATTAAGGCAGTAACTTTTTCCAGTCTATATGTAACTTTGTGAGAATCAAGCACATGGCCAAAAAAACAAGGTCAATTGGTAGTAGTAACCCCCAAGAGGAGATTTTTCTCTAGATCGTTCACATTCGTTTACTTGGTGGTCAGTTGGTAGATCAATCCATTATGTCTGAAGGAATGATCCCCAGGAGTATACAAATTGTAAATGTTTTCAATTTCACACACTAATCCCAGCATTGTTATACTCAGAAAGAACAATTACCCTGAGTACTGTCAGATAGTAGACATGGTGAAATGTTTGTCAAAGCTATATAAATTCTCTGATAATGAAAGACATATCTCTTTTTTCGACCATGATGTGTGACTGACCAAGGAGTTTATTTAAAATATTGTATCATCGAACAAGCATAAAATTGTGCAAATCGATGGAACATGAAACATTTCTTTACTGAAAATGTGCTTGAACAGTGAGTTTATGGTCATACATACACAATATATCCAAAGGTATCGTGCCCATAGGGGTATAGGGGCATGATACCAGGTTTGATACCAGGTTTCCTCCAGATGTAAAGCTTTGCATTCTGGCCAAAGAGTTCAATCTTGGTTTCATCAGACCAGAGAATCTTGTTTCTCATGGTCTGAGAGTCTTTATGTGCCTTTTGGTAAACTCCAAGCAGGCTGTCATGTGCCTTTTACTGAAGAGTGGATTCTCTGGCCACTCTACCATAAAGGCCTGATTGGTGGGGTGCTGCAGAGATTGTTGTCCTTCTGAAAGGTTCTCCCATCTTCACAGAGGAACTCTAGAGTTCTGTCAGAGTGACCATCGGGTTCTTGGTCACCTCCCTGACTAAGGCCCTTCTTCCCCGATTGCTCAGTTTGGCCGGACGGCCAGCTCTAGGAAGAGTCTTTGGGGTTCCAATCTTCTTCCATTTAAGAACGATGGAGGCCACTGTGTTCTTGGGGACCTTCAATACTATTTTGGTACCCTTCCCCAGATCTTTGCCTTGACACAATACTGTCTCGGCGCTCTACGGACAATTAATTCGACATCTTGGCTTGGTTTTTGCTCTGACATGACCTGTCAGCTGTGGGACCTTTAAATATACAGATGTGTGCCTTTCCAAATCAAGTCCAATCAATTGAATTGACCACAGGTGGACACCAATCAAGTTGTAGAAACATCTCAATGGAAACAGGATGCACCTGAGCTCAAGTTCGAGTCTGAATACTTATGTAAATAAGTTATTTCTGTTTATATTTTTAATACATTTGCAAAAATGTCTAGAAACCTGTTTTCACTTTGCTATTATGGGGTATTGTGTGTAGATTGCTGAGGATTTTTATTTATTTAATCAATTTTAGATTAAGGCTGTAACATAACAAAATGTGGAAAAAGTCAAGGGGTCTGAATACTTTCCGAAGGCACTGCATTTATATATTTGTTTCTCTGTAATACTACTAGTCACCTAGCAATTTCATAAAGTTGGCTTTTAGCTAGTGCAGATAGGTTCCGAATCTCCGAACCTCATAACTAGCTACCAAGAATCCATTTCAGGCTATCAAGTTAGATTTGCTAGCCTGTCTAACTATCTTAGCTGGCATGCCTGCTGCCAAGGTTGGTAATAACTAAAGCAATAACTAAATGTACTGAATAAGATTCACATTCCTTTCAATCTTTTACCCAAATTTTAGCAGATATGCAGAGAAGAATATTTAGTTTATAAAAAAAAAGAACAACCAGTCAGGAGGATACAGACAGAGGTATGCGTAGATATGTAGAACCATGTATATATTTTTGACATAGAAGTATGCATAATAATTATGGATCTAGATTGCACATTGTAAATATACAGTCAGTTTGAACTAAATCCATGATCCTCTAAACTAACCATGATAATTATTGTGGGACTGACCCATTTTTATTATTTTCTAATTGTTAATCTACAGTAAATTGCTTTTCTTTTCAGAGGCTTTTCTTTCCAATAGACTTAATAAACCCACTAAAGACCACACTTTTAAGATCGTACAAAGAGAAGACTGTGCGGTGCTATGGAACATCATCTATAGCTGGAATAAATCACCAAGCTCATTACTGTAACCAGCATGGCAAGAGTCAGGGAATGCATGTAAATAAGAAATCCTATTGGCAAGAGTGTCACTTTAATAACTTTTCAAAGCTTGCTTTTGGAAAGATCTTACAATGTACGTTGAGGGGCTGCAGACCAAAGGTGGGAAGGAGGGCTCATTAGATCTGGGGCAAATTCCAGAGCTATAGGTATAGACATACTGTAGTTCTCCATTGTATGTGGTTCCATTTGTATAGGCTTCTATGCCATGGAGAGTGCAACCTCTTGTGTTGGCTAACACAATCAATAGGTATAGTAGCCCATAGGAAAACATGCTGTGTGTGAGTGAGTGTGCGCGTGTGTATATGCCTCTTCTTCTGTATTTTTAGGAAATGCTTAACAAACTGAATGAAAATGGTAGTGTTAGGGTTAGGAGACGCTTACCAAACTCGCTGGCACACATGTGCTCTAGAATGATGTCTGTTTTCATTTCGTTGTCACATGGGGGACAGATGGGGGAGTAACCTGTGGAAGGGAGGGAGGAGAAAGTCTTTTCAGAGGGCAGGACATGCAGCACTGTCACAATAATCAACCAAGTAACAGCCATGATCAAATGGATCAAGAGTAGGGTTGCAAAATTCCTGTAACTTTCCGAAAACTCCAAGAAATCCTGTGAAGATTCCCTAAATCAGAAGGGAATAAGCAAGAAATCCGGTATCCACCATCCAGAATTTCTGGATGAACTGTGAATTTGGGGAAAGTTCCTGGAATTTTTCAACCAGTGAAAGTTTTTTTCTCTCCCTAAAATCACTATTCAAACTGAAGGGAACAACGGCTGCCAGTAACTGAATCCCTAACAGATTATAGCATCGTTCACACCTCTATTTACCTCAACATCAGCTCACTTCCCATGGTAGTAACACTTTTGATCTTTTACCACCTATCTCCCTGCCTGTGCTTCAAATCAACCTTGCAGATGAAATCTTATGTGAACACCTACAGTATGTGAAGATGACACCTGACATTCTGGTCAGAGGTGCTGAGTACACTCTGTTGTCAGTTGCTCTGGTGTTTTTCCCCTCAAACGTATTCATCCAAACTCCAATGACGTTTGTTCTTGTTTGACAGTAAAACTCATAACTGACCGACCTGACCTCAGTTGGAATGTCATGTGCTTTTATAGCAGGTCATAACTATGGCCTCCAGGACACAATGCTGCTCATTATAGGCTAGATTTATGAAATGATAGGGGATATCAGTAGTCTTCTCAATATCCAAGACTGACTATCATTCCATTGTTATTTGGTGGTTAGTTTTGATCTCTTCGGAGTCTATGCTAACAGAGTCAATCTGTCCTGGAGGCCTGTTTTACTGTAAAAGCATGTGGAAATGCATGTGTGTACACGCATGCACACACATGAACTGTTACGTGTACCTGAGACTTTTATAGAAGGTACATTACTGACTGTGAAGACAGGGAAGACTGACTGAAACTGGAAAGTCTTCCACTCAGGCTTTCATGTTCTTGTATTTTTAGTTACAGGAGCCAAGTTCCATATGAACATTTTAGAATGTTTTGACATGATTAAAAATAAGGAACGGTTCTAACTGCGTAGTGGCCAACAATGGACAGAAATGCCTTTTTTTTTTTTTTGCTATATAGGGTTTTTGTCAAGTGACATTCGTGAATATTTAATGAAAATTATATTGTTTCAATAATTAAATAACTGTTCTGTTCTTTCTTAAACAGCTTAGCAAAACTTGGCTCTAAACCCCAAAACAACATTTGGAGTACTGTGAGTTTTACCATCTGTAAAATATAAATACATATTTACACACACTTATCCTGTTATTTTGTGATTGCCAGTTGGCTATTACGTGTGTTTGACAAACGCTTACGAAAGTTACACCCAGGTGGAAAGCACTTGTGAAAATAAGCACTGTTTACAGAGTCAAAGGGGCTATATTTTCAATTTTAAAAAAAAAGAATACTCTAAATCTATTGTTACTAGCTTCATACTTGTTTAGCAGTCAGCAGTGGAGAGGATCTTTAAATAACTTACATCAAAATACATGACTTTCTAACCTAATTTTGATTTGATGGTTTATTCATGCAAATGCACCCCCCCCCGTACATCAATAAAAAGCACATATTTTCCCGGGGGTTTTAGGTTCCTGTCAGTCAACAGTGATGAAGATGCAGAACAACACAGACATTAACGGCCCTGTAATGAGAAGAGTGGGGTTAAAACAAGACCGACTCTGTGGCCTGCTGGGCTTCTGACTGGGCAAACACTTTCTGATTTATTTATCGGAAGTGCTGACACATATGACAACAGGTGACCTCTGGAGTCTGTGTCTCCAAATGGCACTCTATTCCCTATGTAGTGCACTACTTTTGACCAGAGCCCTATGGGTCCTAATTAAAAGTAGTACACTACATAGGGAATAGGGTGCCATTTGGGGCACAGCATGTGGATCTCTGTGTGGTCCCCGAGCTCCAAGAGGAGCCTTTTCTCAGGCTGCTGGGCTCCTGCCCACACACACCACCATGTTGTCCCCCCTCGGCCCAACACGTCCCAGTTACAGAGGGACTACCTCAGATCTACAGTAAGTGCTGTGTAACTGCAGCACCACAGAGCGATAAAGACCTCTTCATCGGGTGCTGACCTGGAAAGTCACCAGTCACCATATCAGTTCGCTGTAAGACGGAGCTATTCATGTTCAGAATATAGCAAATGTTTTAGCACTAAGCTAACGTTGTTTTGAAGCCTGCATATACAACGCAGATCAAAATGTAAGGAGGTTGATGATGGAAAGTCCTTTTTAATTTATGAGAAATCTGCAGGAGGTGGCTGTACTTCCCCTTCTGGGACACCTCTAGAACAGAGCAGAGCAGCCTTTCCAACTCGCTCCAAGAGAGATTCTACTAGTTCCTGCCAGGGACACTGACATGGCAATAAAATATTACAACCCGTGACAGAAACAATAATTTTAGACAAAACTTGTCCTTTGATTGTGAAAGGCTGCAGCATTTACACTGAACAAAAATATAAACACAACATGTAAAGTGTTGTCTCATGTTTCAATGTTTTTTTATATACAAACATGTCTGACTTATTGTTAGCCCCAAGCTGTTACAGATGTAGGATCTTAATTTTAGCCAGTTTGCTACAGCAGGAAAATTATCCTGAAGCAACAGGTAATGTAAATTATAATGTGGATTATAATGACTGGACATTTTTTTCGTTGGGGCAAATCAAGTCTAACATTTTAAAGTGGAAATTACAAACTTTAGAAACCTTTTTAAACCTTGAATACACGACAAGTTAACATTTTCTGTACAGGAAAATTATCAGCAACAACATAGTGATCAAATGAAGATCCTACATCTGTAGGTAGTTCTAGTCCTTCTGAACATAACTCAGTCCAGAAACTGTGGTTGCATCCCAAATGGTGCCATATTTCCTATATAGTGCACTACTTTTAACCAGAGCCCTATGTGTCCTGGTGAAAATTAGTGCACTAGGAAATAGGGTTGGGACGCAATCCCAGTGAGATTGTGGCAGTCTCGAGCCAAGTATCCCTGCAGGCAGATAGGCAGACAGGCATCAAGGACCTGATGTCTGTGGGAGTTCACTGTAGCCTTGAAACACAGTATATTACATTAGCAGAATTGATAGTCTGTTTTTTTTTTCTCTCCTCATCATTGTCGCTCTGGTATTCACTCTTTCATAATTCGTATACGTTTGTTTCTGCTATTCAAATTAAACTATATATGTTGTTTCTGTCTGGTGACTTTTTTTGGGGGGGGGGGTTAAAGGAAGAGGCCAGTAGTTAAGACGTCAATATAAAATGGTAATTAATGGATGTATTAGTTATGTGGTTGGACTGCCTCCCAGTTCATAAATTTCACCTTGAAATAAATTGCTACCATCTGTTAAAGGAGTATTAGGCTACAATATTAATTACAACATCACTTCTCTTTGTCAATAGCAAGCAACTTAACGTTTGATACAAAGAGAGGTTCTCTCTTGGTAAAGACAGCGTAGTCTTGTTCGTGCTCTCAAATAACTAAATAAAGGTTTTGCTATCTCGCTCTTACATTTTTTTTAGATAATCTAATCTAGAGGTAATCAAAGCAGTCATGGGAAAAATTACCCCAAAAGGTTGGGAATGGTTCATTTGCATCAGGTTTGACATCAACAAACCCCTGAAACAACATTCTGCTGCCTGAAGAACTGCATGGGTGTCGATTCTCACACTATGTCAAAGTAGTGACTGTTTGTTATCTCAGTCAAGTACTGCAGCTCTATTGAGCTGCCCTATAGGACACTATGTTGAGCCTGCCCTATAGGACACTATGTTGAGCCTGCCCTATAGGATACTATGTTGAGCCTGCCCTATAGGACACTATGTTGAGCCTGCCCTATAGGACACTATGTTGAGTATGCCCTATAGGACACTATGTTGAGCCTGCCCTATAGGACACTATGTTGAGCCTGCCCTATAGGATACTATGTTGAGCCTGCCCTATAGGATACTATGTTGAGCCTGCCCTATAGGACACTATGTTGAACCTGCCCTATAGGACACTATGTTGAGCCTGCCCTATAGGATACTATGTTGAGCCTGCCCTATAGCATACTATGTTGAGCGTGCTCCATAGGATACTGTTGAGCCTGCCCTATTCCGCAATACATGGTAAAAAAAAATACAGATATTTGATCATGATTATTACAGATTATCATGCTTCATCCACAAAATACATCACATGTTTTATCAATTGTAATAAAAACTGCTTCCAAGTGAAGAACATAATGTACATTCAACAATACAGATGACAAACTCCTAGCCAACACCTCAGCTTTTTACATATTGCGACAAGCAATGGCTCAGTTTCAGATCTGGTACCAGACTAGCACATGGAAACATGACTGGCACTTGGTGACATGGGATTCTATATGTAATTCTATAATTCTAGATATTATGGCAGGCATACTGCCTGCAGGTAGGTAGGTAGGTAGGTAGGTAGGTAGGTAGGTAGGTAGGTAGGTAGGTAGGTAGGTAGGTAGGTAGGTTGGTAGGTAGGTAGGTAGGTAGGTATAGCCTTACCTGTGGGTTTTGTGGCTTCAGTGGCATTGGGTGCAGTCATGGCAATGCAGACTTCGTCCTGAGGAAACTTGTCGCAGGTGAGCATCTCAGGCCAGGGGAAGCCGAACGACTCCATGATAGGGGTGCAGCCGTCCCGTACAGCCTCACACAGCCAGCGGCAGGGGTATATGGGGCGCTCCAGGCACACTGGGGCAAACAGGGAGCAGAGGAACACCTGGGTACCCGGGTGGCAGCTCTTATGCACCAGGGGCACCCAGCTGCCCGCCTGCTGCTTCACCTCAGCCATAGTCTCATGCTCCAGTAGGTTAGGCAGCAGCATCTGGTTGTAGCCCACGTTGTGACACAGCCTCAGGTCCTCTGGGATATCCACACACTGAGGAGGCTTGCCATAGCTGCGGCCACCATTGTACATGTCCGATTTCCAGCTCAGGTATTCATACTCAGAGGCTTTGCTCACAGACACCAGTGCCATGGTCAAAGCCAGAGGGATGATTCTCCAACGGCACAATGGTTCAATGGACCTCATTGTTAACAACAGAGGAGAGTCTGCAGAATAAAAGTAAAATGCAGCTCACAATGAAGCTTTCACTGTAGAATAGAACAGACCTGCTTCAAGAGAAAAATAAAATGGAGAAAAGCGCAAAGAGTCCAGTTGATAAATGCTCTCTGAGTTGAAAGTTTCAGGTTTCAGTGTAACTCCACTCCTGCCTTCTTGTTGCAGCCCCGCTGTTCTGTTCCCTTCTGCTGCTACTGACTCACACAAGCGCCTGCAAAGATAACTGTCTAGAGTAGCGCAGCTTGGAAACAAGAGGAGATTGTGAAGTGCGCGTCGGCCAATCGGAAAGGGTCTGCGCCTTTTGGCACTCACACGTCAATCAATGTGCTCAATTACTCACTGCGTAAAACACGGCTTAACGTTCCCTACCCCCTTCATTAGCCTTTTTTTTCTTTGTCAAAACAAACAAGTTGCCTTCACACCAAACAAAAAAATAATTAAATGGTTGAAATAATTTAGTGCTTGGTCAAACGGCAGCTCGTAATCACTTGACAGCTATCATGCACAGTACATTTATGGATCATTTTGGACAGTTATTTGGAGAATTGTAGATCATTTATATTTGACTACAAACACTATTTAGTTACAGCGTCAATATGCGGAAATACAGTATGCGCAGCTCAATAAATATATTAAATCAATCGAAAAACGTTCAAAAGTTTTAAGTCAAAGTTTTAACTTGGTGAAATATAGCATATCTGAAAACACAATTAAGTCAGACCAATAGTGTTGAATATTGATTTTAACCTATATAATGTCACACATTCAAAATGTAAATTCATATGAGGTGAAGAAGGGACAATTGTTCAATGAAATATTAATTCAGTTTACTTAGATCTAATTAGATCTTGTTATAGTAAATTTGTTTATCTGCATGTTAGTCCACTTTTTCTTTTTTTTTACAGCTTTCCATTTGATATGACTACGACAAGACCTGTGAAATCTACCAATTTCAAATGTGCATTAATTTGCATGCCATTGTCTTGTTAATGTCAAAAGCCAATTAAACACTCATGATTAGAAAACAAAGTAGCACTTCACACATAACAATGACCCCCCTGGTCCCGCTGGTCCCAGTAAACAAGACTTAGCCTAGATCTTTCCTTTGTTCGGGAAAACTGGGAGCTTTAAAAAATAATAATAGCCTAAAATAAATGCAACTAGATTATAAATCACAGAGGCCATGGTCTTCATTGCCACACAATATGTTGCATTATAAAATAAGAGGAGTAATGTTGTATGCTATACCATTTTGCTAAATACACATTTTGAGAATTTGATTTAATATATGTTGTTTTGCAGTCATACTATGTAAGCAGGCCTTTAAAAAATATTCCCTGGAGAATTGTTTCGTTTTTTTTGCAATGTGAACAACATATTGTTTATCTAATCTACTCCATGTAGCCTACTGTATTACCCAGTAAGGCTGAATGGTTTGTGATTGGAATTTAACTACAATTACAGCCACATTTAGTTACTTTTATGTCAGGTTTTAAGTCTTTCATTGATAGTACAATTCCAATTTCCAGGATCATCATAGAACGGTCAATGCCCTTGATGAGAAGGTTTACCAAGTATTTGAGATATTATTAATTTCCATTAAACTGTGATGTCTTAACAAGGATTATGCTGACACTATGTCTGTCTAGCAGTGCTGCACCATAGACAGATTTATAAGGCGAAGGCACCTAACTACAGTTTGCACATAGTAGGGGTTGCTAAAACAAACCCCAGGTATTTAAGACTGGGGTGAAGGGGAGGGATTTTTTCCCCTTCTCTCCACTCCAGACATGGCTTCACTCAGACGAATGAGAGCGCTGAACTCCCTGGCTGCAATCCATAATGGCACCCTATTCCCTATATATAGTCCATTACCTATGACTAGTGCCCATAGGGCTCTGTTCAAAAGAAGTGCACTATGTAGGGAATAGGGTGCCATTTGGGATGTCTCCCGTCTGTCAGGAGTGATGTGCCTGACTGTATCGACAGAAGCTGAAAACATTCTGAGACTGGTCTGTTCCACATACATGGAGCCAGGTAGCAGCAACCTAAAACCAGCTCAGAGTACAGCCAAGACTAAACATGCAAAATTACTTTACACCAAGATAAGTTTATGTGACGTTAAATGAGTTTGGACATTTTCTAATGATACACATGTTAAGTCTAAACAGACTTACATCAAATTGAAGTACAGGCAGGTTTGATGTTATGTAACTTTATTGTAGTTTACGTGAATTTATCATGTGTGAAAAGGCTGGCTATCTAATTCCTTTTGATTATAGAATTAGGCAATACATTTGTGAAGTGGCTTGCAAGGTGTATGAGAAAGCAAGTCTACAGAACACCAAAATCATTTACAATGTAAATGTGCTGGTTGTAACATCAAATAAAACAATAAAATACATTCAAATTAGATTATAGGCCTTCCTCCAGTGGAAGTTATTGTCATCAACACATTGCTAAGCTAGATAGATATGGACTGACTCATGTTCATGTTCCATGAACTTCAAAACAAGGAGCACTTTGATTGCGGTTACACATGTTTTAACAATAGAGAGACTAAATATTTGGACTTTCAGGGCCCAAGAAAAAGAGTCTTCCATGGGTCTTTAAAAACAATCCATCTCAATTCAACAGTGTTTAAATACATAATCTCACATACATGTACATGTATCCCCATGAAAGGGCATTTTGTAGAGCAGAGCTAACATGTATGTTTCTGAACATCTGTCATCAGTGACTGCTAACTAAACACGGGATCTCCTCTAGGCCATAACATCTTAGTAAGTGTATATACATGAAAAATGATCAGGTTGAAAAACCTCTGCTATGTTCAAGGGGGAAAGAAAAAGCCTATCTTTAATAAATATTTGTTTTTAGAAATAACAACCATAGCTGCTTTTTGTCAGGTAACGCTGGGGGAGTGTAGCCTGCTAGTCATGTTCTACTTTAGAGAGTCAAGCGGTGCCTTTGTCACAGTTGACAGCCTTTGTGGGTTCTGGCCATGGGCATTGAGAGGAGTCTGAGATAGTTAAGGTAATGTCACTGCATAATAGCTGCATCGTGGGTGATTGACTTATCACAAGTGGGGGGGAACAACCCCTCAATAAGATTCTTTGCATGACAGAATAAACAAAGTTCAACAGCTGGAGTTCTATGCTGATGGTCCATTAGTTTTAAAGTAAGGCTATTGTAGGAGTAATGATGAAGATCCTTATCAAATTATGCGCATCTCCTCGCTAAGAGCACAAAACAATTTATTCTTACGGCAAACATGATTGACACATGTTGTCAATAGGAAGTTGGCCCATTGTGAAAGGTCAATTAGGGGGTAAAATGCAGATTCCCCACCCCCCACTAAAGCTTCATAGGATGAGGGAGAAAGATAAACATATCCTTTTGCTTGATAAAAGTAAAGGGACTGATGCAGTTATCAGAACCCTATCAAAATATGCATTGTAGAGAAACTGTTGTCATTAAAAAAAATATACATATGTTTTTGCAGTAGTAGAAGAATACTGAAAACCCCATAAAAGGCCTTTGTATTTCCATTCTGATGCTACTAAAAGTCTAGTGATCTCCAAATCAAAGCAAATGTTGCTCTTGCACCTCGAGGGAATTCCGCAAGACAGTAAGCCATAGTGCAGCAGGCAGCGTGGCAGCTTGGAATGTGATGGCTTGTCTGGATGCACTTGTCTGGATGGCTAATGCAGGTCATTTGTGAAATTTTGGATTTCAGATGAAGAGGAAGAGAGAAAAAGGAGGACGCAGTTACTCAAGGTTACCGATGCTACTGAAGATTGGGGCCAAAATACCTCTCACATAACTCATACCTCGTGGTCGGGCTCCAGGATTACTGCTCAGCAGGGTAGACCGGTTATCTGGCTCACATTGTGCAGAGAGGTACTCAGAGAGCCTGACCACACTCAGACACTCAGGTACAGTATTAGGGATTTAAAAGGGACAGTTTATTGCCTGCTGGTATAGACTGACTCACCAATAAGGCCCTATGATATTACTTCCTTATTTATGTGGAAATAAGGAGTCAAGGTAGTTTGCATGTGTACGTTGTAAATGTGAAAGGAACGACTCATATTTGTCCAGATGTATTGGAACAAATCTAATCACACTGATAAACTGATCTGATATCTTAAACAGAAACCATAACTTGGATGTATCGAGTAACAAAATCCTTCTGGAACCTAGTATTTTACTCTCACTAAATAGTCCAACTGACTTCACTGCCAAGTCAGCTTATGACCTCTTCTGAAGTGAACTGCTCTCATAATTGATTTGAGATGTCCTTTTTATATGCACAAAAACATTTAAAGGAACCACATTTAATTAGGCACACAAATCTCAAGCTATTTGTGGCAACACCCTGATTCCAGGAATTGAATATAGTACAGAGAATATATAAATTGAGCACAATGCACAGCAGGCTATCTTGGGTTGCCAAAACCAGACACTGGTTATCTAACCCTCTCCACATACCATCACACAGTGCGTTTTCTATCCCCCAGCTAGAAATGACTGATTGATTTGTGTCAAGGAAAAAAACAGCAAAACAAACAAGTCTTTGCTTTTCTTTCTTAGAGCCGGGCCAAGAAAAGCACAGAAAAATCCTGCTTTAACACACGTATAATCTGTTAGCATCGCCTGTCCATCAATACCGCTCAAGTGAGAAAACAGAAATGGACCAGTTCATCTTTTCAAACACTTACTGGATGCTTCTTCTACCTTTTTCAATGGACATTTTAGGTCCCTTCTTGAAATGTTTTAAACAAATGGCTCTCTTCTGTTGCACATATGTTAAACAGTGGGGGTTTATTTTCAAATGCATGTTTAAGCAATATCGTATAGATGTACACTCTTAGAAAAAAGGTTCCAAAAGGTTTCTTCGGCTGTCCCCATAGGTGAACCCTTTTGGGGTTCCATGTAGAACTCTCTGTGTAAAGGGTTCTACATGGAACTCAAATGGGTTCTACCTGGAAACAAAAACAATTTTTCAAAGGGTTCTCCTATGAGGACAGCCAAAGAACCCTTTTAGGTTCTAGGTAGATGACTCAGAAATAACATATTCGATAGTTTATCAGACTACTTTATGCTGTTCTGGGTATTATCATTCACACACAACAACAAAGTTTTCTCTAAATGGACTCAAAGTCAAACACAATTCTGAAGATATCATAGTGAAGAGAGAGAAGTGTGTGTGTGTGTTTGTGTGTGTGTGTGTGTGTGTGTGTGTGTGTGTGTGTGTGTGTGGTAGTGGTTTGGGGGGTGACTATAATTACATCCATCTGTATGTAATTACTTTGACTTTACACCACCACCAGAGCAACAAGCTCTTCATCACCATATTTGGATGCATTTATTGCCATCTGATATCTGTCTTCACCTTGGTTACAGTTGTTTTAGAAATATGAATCTTGCTACATCCCTTTGATCAGAAATCAGCCAATAAATAAAATACATTTTTTTAGAGATGGCTGTCTGTCTCTTTTTACCTGTCTTTACTACTGATTTCAGTGTAAATAAGTTGTTGCATTCAGCCTCAGCTCACTATTATAATTACACAGATTATGACATTTTCTGCAGTATAAAAAATATACAGGTTTTAAGAGTTTGAGGTAGTTTTATCAGAACTCAGGGAATCCTCACTCACTGCCAAAGGCCCATGTGAGAGTGAAAAGCACTTAAATAGTTGTAAAATGCACTGGGCATAATCATGATGTGAGTGAGTATGGACAGAGTCAGAGAGATGTGCCGTGGCTCATTCTGCAAAGACATTAGACTACAGCTTTGGCCTCTGGGCTCCCCACTCTCTCAGATGCGCTCAGTCTGTTTGACACAAAGCAGTGCCCGTAGGGCGCTCTGGTTAACATTAACATGCATAAACATTCACATTAATGGGGATTTTGCGACAAAGTAAAGGTTAACACAACTCTCCCCCTCAAACAAATTAAGTGCCATTTTTCATGCAATCGATTATGCCCTGTCCATCACCATGAGGCTAATACTACTACAGCACTGCAAATTATAAACAAATCCAGCCTCCCATTCGACCCCTGCTACCTTCCCTCCACCCTCCAGCTCCAGGTTATTTGAGCTCTGGTCTCGTCCCACAGAGGGATTGTGTGGAGCCTATACTGGTTCTCCTTCACATAAGATGAGGAAACTGGCCACAGTGAGCTCAGTGTGAGTGACCTTGCCAGCTTGAGAACAGTAAAACAGAAAATAAATCCTGCAGGTTGGTCAACGAGCCCTTTCTTCATTGTTAATTTTCAAGCTTTTGGGGAATTTTATCACATGTCATCTAGTGGCTTTATTGGGTACTTCAGATTATCACAGGTGTCTGTAATTATCTCTGGCCCTCTGTGTGGCCTTATCAAATGTAAAATAATCAAATAAGATGATAAAATAAAACATTATCCTAAATATAAACCATCAACTTAGTGAATACCATTGGTGTTTAATATAAGGGTTTAAGCATGACATATTCTTCTTCTTGTATTTATTTTACTATGTCAATAATGATGTATTTATTTTGGTGAAATACTGGTGGCAGTTGTTTCAGAGTTAAATGAAAATAATGCCACTGTGGAGTAGATGCTTTTTTCAGTTAATTAGGCAATTTTCTCTTGAATCATATGATCTATCCACTAGAAGCTCATGGATAATATGGACACAGATCTACAAAATAAATATATACATTTTTTGGTTATTCAAATATAAATGAATAAAGTTACCATAGATTGCCATATATTACCTGTTAATTACCTAAATTACAGAACATTTTAGTAACTTTGGTATATTACCGTTAGTTTTGCAACCCTATTGCATATGTTTTCTGACTTTTATTGATGGCTGTACTGATTGCTGGTAGGTTGTAGAGTTAGTACTGTTGTAATTCCAAATAATCAGTGATATTTGCCCAAAACTGTACACAGTATATGGGATATATAGTACTGTAGATTTATATAGAACATATTAGGTTTCCAGAACTATACCAAGCAATGTCTTCAAGGTTACGTCCTAAATGACACCCTGTTCCCTACATGTTTAGGCCCTGCTCATAAATGTAGGGAAAAGGGTGCCTTTTGGGACATAAAATGCATGTCTCAATCAGGACTGAAGATTGTGATTAGTAATTGGTGACATGAAGCAAATAATGATGGTACAGGCCAGGTTGGTAACAGCATCATTCTCCTCATTATCCTACAGCAACATCACATATGAGCCCAATGAAGACAGCAATCAGGAGCAGTTTTTCACCTGACATTTTGCACACGCTAGTAAGTAATAGAAAAGGGGAAGTGAGGCGAATGTCTCATTCTTGTCCTTGCACCACAAAAATGGCATCCTTACAACTTTTTCTTTACATAGCAATCAGGAACACATTACAGTTAACAAGGAAAGCATGTTGCATCCCCTCCCCACCACTGAATGTTTCTACCTCCCCACCCCTTCCTTTTTTCTCTTCCGACCCTATACTTAATAGAAAACATGTCACAGTGTTATAAGTATGTAACACTCAAATATTTTATTTTTGTGGGTCAGAGATGAATTCAGCCAAACATATTGTACCTGTAACTGTGTACTCAACAAGTGCTGTGTGTGCGTCTGTGCAAGGTCTCACATAAAATGGTCATACACAGTCAAACTGTTCAACTTGGGAGTTATAGCGGGATGATTAAAAGAACAGCGCTGGCTCCATGTCACTCTGCAGTGTATCTCAAACACAAGAGGCTTCCACCCTACAAGCAGCAGTGACTGACTGGCTTAGTTATGGTGACAGGACCAGGGTAGTCATTCACAGCCCTTGAGCACCATGGGAAAGCCAGCCAACTGAGTATGGGTCAGGTCAACCTTGTCTCCTCGCCTGACTGTCAAAATAAAAGTACCTCTCCCTCAAGCAGCTCCCTCAAGCAACACTGTCCCTTAGACCCAGCTGCTGAGAGCGATGGCACAGAGGGCTGGAAAAGCAATTAAATCCAACATGGGTGAGTGACTGCAGGACAAATGCGTCGTCAGCATTTTTCACCTATACCAGAGAAAAGTCTGTGCTTTTTTAAAGGTGGGCTATTGAAAGCAAAGGGAGTATTGAAAGTGAGAAAGACATTTTGTGTCACCAAGCGACCAGTATAGGCTAAACCATAGTAGTGAAGGGGTAAGAGACACATTGGTCCAATTCAGCCCCTCTCTTTCTTTCCTGTGGATGGCCTAAAACTTGGGGTCAGACACATTGTCTGACCTTTGGCCCCCTGGTTCACGTCTCCTCGTAATTACCTTTGCGCATCAACCCTCCTGCCATCCCCACTCAAAGACAATGTAACAATTTGTCTTTTCAATTGTCTGTCACTCACTCTCTTATAGATCTTTTCAGTGGGCGTATGTGTTTTTTTCCCCACCATTTGTATGTATTTATTTATCTTGCTTGGAGAAGTGGGGGTTGTCTGGTCCCAGAAACAGGGAGTCTTTGTTTGGGCTGGTTTCACATGAATATATGCCCCCTCCTCTGCTACCCATGCCTTCACTCTAGCTCTCCATATTCAGGCTTTTTCCCTTGGTTTGTTTGGGAGACAGCCTAAGACAGGCTGATCTCAGGGTCATTGTACATGGGATTTCCATGACCATACACAAATCAATTAGGCTTTTCTATTTATTTGCCCCCAACTCATGGGGCGGCAAGCATTTGTAAGCCGTTTTCTGCTCCTTATATTATGCAAGGTTGGTAGCTATTCATTTTGTGAACAACAATGTCTTTCTCCTCTCCATCTCACTGTTAAATTATGAGTCAGAATAGGGGTTGCATAGAAGGCCTATAACAAAATATACACCTTAAAGTTTGACCTGAAAAAAACTGCAGGATTAGCTAACATAATAATAAACTGAGTTTATACACTCCCATCTCCCAGACATTTTTTTGAGTTGAACTAAGGAACACCAAAATGCCAGTCAGTTTTAATATGCCAAGCCTTTCTAGCTCCAAATGCTTGATCACAGGTTCGGTACTGTTCGTCTATAATACGGCTTATGGACAGTCTCAATCCAAGTCCAAGTCTTTGATAAAGGATTCATGAGGTTCTCTTGCGTCTTACGGATTTTAGCCCTGCAAACAATCCTGCAATTTAGCAGCTCCCATTGTGTAGCCTATCCAATACAGTTCAACAAACAGAGAGCACATGGTGATTCATTTTGGGTTCCCTTTTCGATGAATGTCTCATGGTGGATGAGCCTCCACTGAGGTTCACTAATTTGACCTACTTCACCAAGTTGCTGTATTCTTGTACAGATCAGTCAATGTACAGCCTCAGCCTCTGGCAGCCAAGCTCCCACACCGACTATTATAGTGATTTGGCAGGACGTTGATTACTTGCTTAAGATGGCATGCCACAGCTCTCTGTTGTTCATGATAGCTGGTAGATCCTTTGTACTGAAACCGGTGTCTCTGCAGATGTTGTCCACGTACTCTACATGACCAAAAGTATGTGGACACCTGCTTGCCGAACATCTCATTCCAAAATCATGGGCCTCCACTCTTCTGGAAAGACTTTCCACTAGATGTTGGAACAGTCCTGCGTGGACTTGCCTCAATTCAGCCACAAGGACACCTACAGCACCCGATGTCACAGGAAGGTCATAAGGATCATCAAGGACAACAACCACCCGAGCAGCTGCCTGTTCACCCCGTTATCATCCAAAAGGCGAGGTCAGTATAGGTGCATCAATGCTGGGACCGAGAGACTGAAAAACAGCTTCTATCTCAAGGCCATCAGACTGTTAAACAGCCATCACTAACATAGAGTGGCTGCTGCCAGCATACAGACTCAAATCACTGGCTGCTTTAATACATTTAATACAATTATTGAATAAAGGTATCACTAGTCACTTTAAATAACGCCACTTTAATAATGTCTGCATATCCTACATTACTAATCTCATATCTATATACTATATTCTATACCATCTACTGCATCTTGCCTATGCCGCACGGCCATCGCTCATCCATATGTTTATATGTATATATTCTTATTCATCCCTTTACATTTGTGTGTAAGGTAGTCGTTGTGAATTTGTTAAATTACTTGTTAGATATTACTGCACTGTCGGAACCAGAAGCACAAACATTTTGCTACACTCGCATAAACATTTGCTAACCATGTGTATGTGACCAATAAAATTGGATTTGATTTGATTTGAAGAGCATTAGTGAGGTCGGGCACTGATGTTTGGCGATTAGGCCTGGCTCGCAGTCGGCATTCCAATTTATCCCAAAGGTGTTCGATGGGGTTGAGGTCAGGGCTATATGCAGGCCAGTCAAGTTCTTCCACACCGATCTCAACAAACCATTTCTGTATGGACTTCGATTTGTGCATGGGGGCATTGTCATGCTGAAACAGGAAAGGGCCTTCCCCAAACTGCCAGATAGTAAAGCGTGATTCATAACTCCAGAGAACGCGTTTCCACTGCTCCAGACTCCAATGACGGCAAGCTTTACACAACTTAAGCCGACGCTTAGCATTGCGCATGGTGAACTTAGGCTTGTGTGCGGCTGCTGGGCCATGGAAACCCATTTCATGAAGCTACCAACGTACAGTTCTTGTGCTGACATTGCTTCCGGAGTCAGTTCAGAACTCGGTAGTGAGTGTTGCAGGATTTTTACACTTTTTGCTCTTTTAGCACTCGGCGGTCCCGTTCTGTGAGCTTGTGTGGCCTACCGCTTCGCAGCTGAGCCATTGTTGCTCCTAGATGCTTCCACTTCACAATAACAGCAGCTCTAGCATGGGAGAAATTTTACAAACTGACTTGTTGGAAAGGTGGAATCATAAGGCGGTGCCACGTTGAAAGTCACTGAGCTCCTCAGTAAGTCCATTCTACTGCCAGTGTTTGTCAATGGAAATTGCATGGCTGTGTGCTCGATTTTATAAACCTGTCAGCAGTTTGAAGGGGTGTCCACATAAAAAATAGAGGACTATATATGGAATAGGGTACCATTTGAGAAACCATGATCTGTTGTCAGCATGTTCATTTAGACTTGATTGTCTCAAGGTGATGGTCCCCTCACCCTTTAGAAGGTTCAAAGAACAATGGCAAACCTCAGGGAGGGTGAACAAAGCAGAGGAAATGTTGACATGTAAAGGTAACATGGCCCATGTATGGTAATTGTTTATAAATATCTCAGGGCACTGCTGCTGAGGCCACGGATGATTACTCTGCCCGAAGAGTGGTCACACTGTAACAATAGTCATTATGTGAGCCTTTGACCATCGGCTCCTTGGGCCTCTTTTATTGTTTGGTAATCATTGCGGGAAATCAGATGGAATGGAACACTTCTAACCACAGAGAACACAACATTCCAATGGTTCCAACAGCGCTGTATGGTAATGAAAGCCAGAGGAGGAAAGAGTAGATATTTCAATTGT
Source organism: Oncorhynchus clarkii lewisi (assembly GCF_045791955.1). Lineage (NCBI taxonomy): Eukaryota > Metazoa > Chordata > Actinopteri > Salmoniformes > Salmonidae > Oncorhynchus > Oncorhynchus clarkii. Next base: position 38,035,340 of record NC_092152.1, read on the forward strand.
AGACCATGTAATCTCAAGTGGTTTCGGAGGGGTAAACACAATCACTATTCCACCCCTTTTGGTTTGCGCAAGCCATTCATTTTCATTATTGTCTATCATGTTTCTTATGAACCACAAATGTATGACAATTGTTGAGAGAAAACGGAGTGAATACTGTGGTTTGCTTTGATCCATCTAAATCACACTGAGAAAGAGTAAGTGGACAGTTTAATTGAAAACGATGTAGCTAAGAGCTAGGTTAAAAAAACAAAGCAATTGAACAATTACACAACTTGTGCAATATATAAGTATTAGTTAAATTTAATTTAAAACCATGTCCTCAATCTCATGCTTCTGGCTGGCAATTTAAAAAAAAATAAGGTCAATGATACATGTGTGCAATCATACGCTAGGATTACATAAACCAGGAGTATACTGTAAAGCAGTGGTTCCCAAACTTTTTATAGTCCCGTACCCCTTCAAACATTCAACCTCCAGCTGCATACCCCCTCTAGCACCAGGGTCAGTGCACTCTCAAATGTTGTTTTTTTGCCATCATTGTAAGCCTGCCACACACACACTATACAATGCATTTATTAAACATAAGAATGAGTGTCACAACCCGGCTCGTGGGAAGTGGGAAGTGGCAAAGAGCTCTTATAGGACAAGGGAACATATAATAATATAATAAAAATCAATAATTTTGCTCTTTATTTAGCCATCATACTTATAAAACCTTATTGGTTCATCAAAAATAGTGAATAATGAGAATGGTATGCTTGAAAGGATGCCCATAACTCTACGATGTTAGGTTGTATTGGAGAGAGTCTCAGTCTTAAGTCATTTTCCACACACCGTCTGTCCCTGTATTTAGTTTTCATGCTATTGAGGGCTGAGAATCCGCTCTCACATAGGTGCGTGGTTGCAAAGGGCATCAGTGTCTTAACAGTGCGATTTTCCAAGGCAAGAAATTCTGAGCGCAGCCCTATCTAGAAATCTGGCAGTGGCTTCTGATTAAATTAAATTTTCACAGAACCTGTCACGACTTCCGCCCGAATTTGGTCCCTCTCCTTGTTCGGGCGGCGTTAGGCGGTCGAAGTCACCGACCTTGTAGCCATCGCTGATCCTCTTTTCATTTTCCTTTGGTTTTGTCTTGTCTTGTCGAGCATGTGTCCCTGGTGCGCAGGGTGCTTGGTCGCCTGTTGGAGCATGACCTGTACGTGAAGGCTGAGAAGTGCCTGTTCTTCCAACAGTCCGTCTCCTTCCTAGGGTATCACATTTCCACATCAGGGGTGGAGATGGAGAGTGACCGCATTTCAGCCGTGCGTAATTGGCCGACTCCCACCGCGGTAAAGGAGGTGCAGCGGTTCTTAGGGTAGAGGCTCCCATTACTTCACTGCTGATAGGGGGCCCGGTACGCTTGCAGTGGTCAGCTGAGATGGACAGGGCCTTTAGTCACCTGAGAGCTCTGTTTACCTCGGCTCCCGTGCTGGCCCACCCGGATCCCTCTTTGGCATTCATATTGGAGGTGGACGAGTCCGAAGCTGGGATAGGAGCTGTGCTCTCTCAGCGCTCCGGTATGCCACTGAAGCTCCGCCCCTGTGCCTTCTTCTCGAAGAAGCTCAGCCCGGCGGAACGAAACTATGATGTGGGGGTCCGGGAACTGTTGGCTGTCGTCAAGGCCTTGAAGGAGTGGAGACATTGGCTTGAGGGGGCTAGACACCCTTTTCTCATCTGGACTGACTACCGCAATCTGCAGTACATCCGGGAAGCGTGGAGACTGAACCCTCGCCAGGCAAGGTGTGCCATGTTTTCCACCCGTTTTTGTGTTTACCCTTTCCTACAGACCAGGCTCCCAGAACGTTAAGGCAGACGTATTGTCCCAGCTGTATGACACAGAGGAGCGGCCCATGGATCCCACTCCCATACTCCCCGCCTCCTGCCTGGTGGCGTCTCCCTCTGCCCGGTCTCCCTACGGAACCTACAGACTGCGGAGGCCTTGTTTACACACGTCTTCCGGCACTACAAGGTGTCTGATTGGGATCCCCAGTTCACGTCTAGGGTCTAGAAGGCGTTCATGGAACTTCTGGGGGTCTTGATCATTCTTACTTCAGGGTTTCACCCCAAGAATAATGGGCAGGTGGAGAGAGTGAACCAGGATGTGGGTAGGTTTCTGCAGTCCTATTGCTAGGACCAGCCGGAGGAGTGGGCGGCATTCGTTCCCTGGGCTGAAATGGCACAGAACTCGCTCCGCCACTCCTCTACTAACCTCTCTCCCTTCCAGTGCATACTGGGGTACCAGCCGGTTTTGGAGCCTTGGCATCAGGGTCAGACCGAGATTCCTGCGGTGGACGACTGGTTCAGGCGCGCGGAGGAGATATGGGAAGCCATCCGTGTCCACCTTCAGCAGGTCGTGACGCACCAAAAGAGGAATGCAGATCACCACCGCAGTGAGACCCTGGTGTTTGCACCATGGGACAGGGTCTGGCTCTTGACCCGAAACCTGCCCCTCCGTCTGCCCTGCCGGAAGCTGGGTCCGCGGTTTGTGGGGCCATTTAAAATCCTGAGGAGAGTGAACAAGGTTTGTTATAGGTTACAGCTTCCACCCGATTACCATATTAACCACTTATTCCATGTGTGAGAGACACATGATGCCAGTGATGGCAGCCAGTGATGGCTGGCCTGCTCCAGGAGTCTGAGGTGCGTGAGGTTCCTCTGCCCCCTCTGGCGGCGTACTCCGTTCGCTCCATACTGGATTCGAGGCGCCGCCGGATGTATCTCGTGGAGTGGGAGGGGTATGGCCCGGAGGAGAGGTGCTGGGTTCCGGTCGAGGACGTGTTGGAACCATCTATGTTGCAGGAGTTCCACCGTCTTTGTCCGGATCGCCCTGCGCCTCGCCCTCTGGGTCGTCCCCGAGGCCGGTGTCGACGTGCTGCTGGAGCTGTTACGACTTCCGCCGAAGTTGGTCCCTCTCCTTGTTCGGGGGGGTGTTCGGCGGTCGAAGTCACCGACCTTCTAGCCATCGCTGATCCTCTTTTCATTTTCCTTTGGTTTTGTCTTGTCTTCCATCACACCTGGTTCCAATCCCATCAATTACATGTTGTATATTTAACCCTTTGTTCCCCCTCATGTCCTTGTCGGTGATTGTTTATTGTAAGTGCTTGTGCACATCTGTTCTGGTGTGCGTCGGGTTATGTACCCATTATTTGATTGTTCTGTTTTCCGGTGTTTTTTTTTGTTATTAAACTGCGCCGTTTGGAAACACAGTTTTTGCTCTCCTGCGTCTGACTTCTCTGCCGCCAGTACGCACCCCTTACAGAACCGCTTGTTGCAATTTCGATGAGGCTCACTTGTTCAGATATCGGTAAGTGGACTGGAGGCAGGGCATGAAAGGGATAACGAATCCAGTAGTTTGTGTCCTCCTTTTCGGGAAAGTACCTGCGTAATTGCACACCCAGCTCACTCAGGTGCTTTTCTATATCTCATTTGACATTGTTCGTAAGCTTGAGTTCATTTGCACACAAAAAAAATCATACAACGATGGAAATACCTGTGTGCTGTTCTTGTTAAAACCTCTTCAGTCTCCCCCCTCCTTTTTCGAACATTCTGTTAAAAATTGCACAACATTTCAGCGTCCTGCTACTCATGCCAGGAATATAGTATATGCATATGATTAGTATGTGTGGATAGAAAACACTCTGAAGTTTCTAAAACTGGTTAAATCACGGCTGTGACTATAACAGAGCGTGTGTTTCATCGAAAAACGCAAGAAAAACTGGTCACTGAAAGCTGAAAAAAGTATCCATGCGCCACTTTCATGTATTGTTTAAAGGACACCAAATTAAATATAGACACGGATGCAATTCCTACAGCTTCCACACGATGTCGCCAAAAACGTCATTTTCATTGACAAAAATCCTTTGAGACATGACCAATAGATCCGTCATTCCATCCAGCCTACAACAATCGATTTTGGAAGATTGAAAAATGGACATTGTTTTCTTGAGTAGCTGCTATTGAATACAGATCGCCCAGTGATCAATTTGATCCCTTATTAACATTTACAAATACCTAAAGTTGGGTTACAAAAGTAGGTTGAAGTGTTTTGTCAAAGAATATAGGCAACTTCTATAATTTTTAAAAATGAGTTGCGTGTTGGAAGAGAGCTTTTTTCTTGAACCAGACAGGCTATACAAATGGATATGTTGGGCATACATGGACGGATTTAATCGGGAAAAATACCAATTTGTGATGTTTATGGAACATATAGGAGTGCCAACAAAGAATATCATCAAAGGTAATGAATGTTTTATATTTTATTTCTGCGTTTTTGTGTAGCGCCGGCTACGCTAATTCTTTTGTTTACGTCCCCTTCAGGTATATTGGGGTGTTGCATTCTATCAGATAATAGCTTCTCATGCTTTTGCCGAAAAGAATTTTAAAAATCTGACTTGTTGGCTAGATTCACAACGAGTGTAGCTTTAATTCAATACCCTGCATGTGTATTTTAATGAACGTTTGAGTTTTAACGAGTACATTTAGCATTTAGCGTAGCGCATTTGCATTTCCAGGTGCCTACTTGAGACGTCTGCGTCTCAAGTAGGATCAAGAGGTTGGTGCCACATGGTGCCATAAAACTGTCTCGATATAACGGGATGTTTAACGCCTCTCAGACTGCTGAGCAAAATGAGAAGTAATCTGATTCCCCAATCCCAGACAAAACATGCAATCTATGAGGGCAACACATATTGACTTCAAGAATTAATTGCGAGCATTAATGACAATGCAGGCTAGGTGTCACGCCCTGACCATAGAGATATTTTTTATTCTCTATGTTTGGTTGGTCAGGGTGTGACTCGGGTGGGAAACTCTATGTTCTGTGTTTCTATTGTTTTGGTTTTCTATGTATGGTTCTCAATCAGGGACAGCTGTCTATCGTTGTCTCGGATTGGGAATCTTACTTAGGCAGCCTTTTTTCCTTTTGTATTTGGTGGGTAGTTGTCTTTGTTAGTGGCCTGTATAGCCCTAGTAAGCTTCACATTCGTTCTGGTTTCTTGTTTTTTTGGCGACATTTATAAAGAAAAATGTACGTTCACTACGCTGCACCTTGGTCCGGTCATTTCCACAAAGACGGTGGTCGTGACACTAGGGCTATATATACACATTTCAATATTTGTACCAAAAACACTCCAATAATCAATATTGGTGTTAGGGTATTGTTTAAAAAAAACATAGCTAATAATTTTATCTTGTGAACCCTAAAACAATGTTGTCAATTGTTTTAGGGTTCGTAAGATAAACAGTATAATGCCTGACTGTTCATGAAGATCTAGCCTATGTAATCAATCAATTATGCCAGACCAAAACTAGGGTAGAGATATTTTGTATTGATGCAACCCACTAGGCACGCCACGTCATTTCAACATGGATAATTGGGTAGTATTTGGTTGAGATGTTGATCAATAAGATTACAACCTATATTCACCCACTCAAAAAAAAGCAAAAGTTAGGAAATTCAAATGTGTTATCACAATGCTTTGAACCATCTTGAAGCACAACCAAACTCCAATGGAAAAATAAGATGTTTTTGTTTAATTGTCATCCAAATGTAATATATATCACTGCACTTTCAACCACTTAAAAGCGCAGCAAAGTTAAAACGGGAATACAATGTCAGATATTTTGTTTATTTATGCAAGAGATGTGTAATCATTGTGTGTCATCTAATAGCAGAACCAAGTGACCTGGATTACATTATTAAAAGTACATGGCGCAAGGGATCAATGCCGTTCAAGATTCTGCACAGATTATTACCGACCCGCAATTACCTACGCATGCCATCTTAAACATGCACACTTTATATGATTACATATGAAGAAATGTATAGTTACAGTAACCTCAAAATGTAGCCATGGAGGTGTTACTAGTTTTAAGGTTGATTATACATTATTTTGTAAGATATCCTTAATTTTAGGCTATTTACTGTGTAACAAAAGTCATTTTGAATAGTGTTTGACAACACAACCAAATATCAACATTTCAAGGAGATGCATCTACTGCTTGGATAGATCCATCTGAGACATAGGCAAAAATCTAATTATTTTTTGGCTGAGTTGGAGACATAAATCAAACATCTAATTTGTTAACTTGTGGATCAAATATCAACATTTCAGGTCTCCATCTAGAACAAAAATCTAAGTTAAAGAATAGGACTAAATCAAATCAAAATGCATGTCACGGTCATCATAGTGATGAGAATACATTATTTTATTAAAACAAAGAAGACTAAACTATACAAAACTAACGTGACACTATGCCCAACGTGTGCTGACACAGGAAACTAGACCTAGACAATAACCCACAAAATACCCAAGGAATATGGCTACCTAAATATGGTCCCCAATCAGAGACAACGATAAACAGCTGCCTCTGATTGGGAACCAATCTAGGCAACCATAGACATATAAACACCTAGATATACAACAACCCCTAGACATACAAAACCCCTAGACAATTTAAAACTACACAAACCACCCTCGTCACACCCTGCCCTAACCAAAATAATACAGAAAACATAGATAACTAAGGTCAGGGGAGTGACAATGCACTTTGAATGAAGTTTGATTTGATTTAGTCCTATTCTTTAAATTAGATTTTTGGTTCAGATGGAGACCAACATATAATTTATTAATTTGTAGACAAACTGGAGTTAAAAGCCAGACTAAGTCACTGGCACAGATGGAACTATCCAAGCAGAAAATACATCTTTAAATGTTGATATTTGGTTGCATTGACAACCAAACACAATTCAATATCACTGCATATCATTACATTTTAAATCAACCAGTGCTTGAAACCCTAGGCCTATTGTATTGTCTATTTTTAGTTGAATTATGGTTTGAATTGAAACAATAGCTGTTGACGACTTTGCAAATGCTTTACAGGCCTAAATACACTATATATACAAAAGTATGTGGACACCCCTTCAAATTAGTGGATTCAGTTATTTCAGCCACACCTGTTGCTGACAGGTGTATTAAATCGAGCAAGCAGCCATGGAATCTCCATAGACAAACATTGGCAGTTGAATGGCCTTAAGAAGAGCTCAGTGACTTCCAACCTGGCACCATCATAAGATGACACCTTTCCAAAAAAATCTGTTTGTCAAATTTCTGTTCTGCTAGATCTGCCTTAGTCAACTGTATGTCCTGTTATTGTGAAGTTTAAACGTCTAGGAGCAACAACGGCTCAGCTGAGAAGTGGTAGGCCATTACAAGCTCACAGAATGGGACCACCGAGTGCTGAAGCTTGTAGCGTGTAAAAATTGCCTGTCCTTGGTTGCAACACTCACTGCCGAGTTCCAAACTGCCTCTGGAAGCAACATCAGCACAATAACTGTTCGTCAGGAGCTTCATAACATGGGTTTCCATGGCAGAGCAGCCGCACACAAGCTGATCACCATGCGCAATGCCAGGCGTCGGCTGGGGTGGTGTAAAGCTCGCTGCCATTGGACTCAATGGAAACGCGTTCTCTAGAGCGATGAATCACGCTTCACCATCTGGCAGTCCCATGGACAAATCTGGGTTTGGCGGATGCCAGGAGGGCGCTACCTGCCCCAATGCATAGTGCCAACTATAAAGTTTGGTGGAGGAATAATGGTCTGGGGCTGTTTTTCATGATTTGGGCTAGGCCCCTTAGTTTCAGTAAAGGGAGATCTTAACGCTACAGCATACAATGACATTATAGATGATTCTGTGCTTCCAACTTTGTGGCAACAGTTTGGGGAAGGCCCTTTCCTGTTTCAGCATGACAACATCCCCATACACAAAGCGAGGTCTATACAGAAATGGTTTGTCGAGATCGGTGTGGAAGAACTTGACTGGCCTGCACAGAGCCCTGACTTCAACCCCATTGAACACCTTTGGGATGAATTGGACGACTGCGGACCAGGCCTAATCGCCCAACATCAGTGCCCGACCTCACTAATGCTCTTGTGGCTGAATGGAAGCAAGTCCCCATAGCAATGTTCCAACATCTAATGGAAAGCCTTCCCAGAAGAGTGGAGGATGTTATATCAGCAAAGAGGGGACCAACTCCATATTAATGTCCATGATTTTGGAATGAGATGTTAGACGAGTAGGTGTCCATATCCTTTTGGTAATGTAGTGTAGCATCATTAATGACATTTGAGTAAAGTATGGTCACATTTAATTTGCTCTGCTAAACCTACCCTTTGAAATGACTGCGATAGCAACAGTAAATCTATTTCGTTTTTAAGTGGAGATCTCTTAACAATCACTCTTATGATAGCACATTGGTAATACTCAGTGACAAATGTCATAGCTAAGTCGGGCTTGGTTAAAACCTTTAATGGGAGACCAAAGGTTAGCTGTAGATAGATCAATTCTCCAGGTGCTGGCCAGTCTATTCTTTTTTTTTTGAAAGTGGTTATAACGTTGAAGATTTGACTTTGTTTTAAAGGTACAAATAAAACATAGTTCATATAAGTTTTGTCTATGTAGAAATGTGGTTACCACGATGACATAATCCTGTGGTTGAAATGATACCCTCAGTTGATGACTTTGAAAAAAAAATACAGTCTATTTTCCACATAGATTCCATGTCATAATGCGTTGACAAATAACGTTGAAATAATGTCGATTCAACCAGTTAGTGCCCAGTGGGATTGGTCATCTTTGTCTCTGTAAAAGGTCTGCCGTTAGAGGCACAGTTTAGACACAGCAATATCTGAGTGTGTCTAAAAAGGAGGGGAGAGAGCGGGATGGGGGAAGGAATTAGTACTTACGAGAAAATGTGACTTAACCAAGGGACTGAAATGCACCAAACTGATAAAAGACACTCTAAACAGGATATTAAACAGCTAATAAACATTTGGAGCCATATAATGTTTCCCCTTAAATGCCTGCGAGGCAGGTTGAAGAGAGTGATTGTTTCAATTTTCATAGGGTGTTGAATGAAAACTGCCGACCACATATGATGTAGTAAATCATGAGGAGTCGAGATAATAATTACACCACGTCATTATGTCGGTAATTTGGGGTAGGCCAGGGGATTCCTGGGGTGGCACGCTTCACTTTCAATAAACCTCCGGCGTCTGTGATTACGTGAGTGGGAAATAATGATTTGAAGTTCAAAGGTCTCAAAAATACAAAGAATTCATTCATAAATTCCAGAAGGCTTAAGGATGCTGTTGAATTTCATGGAGTTTTCCAACACGAATACCAGTAGGAATTCTTCTCATTATAAAAGCCCCTTGCTTTATAATGGTTGTCCACTTTGCCTCAAACAAACGAATGAAATAAGAATACTAAAGCAAACAAAGAAACACTATTGCCACGTGCTCCAATTTGGCACAAAATGCACTATGCTATTCCATCTTGGCTTTCACAGGAAGTGCACAGGAAAGCTGTTGGTGGCAGAGAGGACATTAAGGGACATTAGCTAAGCACAAGGATCTCAGATTAGCAGCGTATATTACAGGTTTTACATTTAGTCTAGGAAAAAAATTGAAATCTGTTCCAGTTGTGTGTCTTCACTTATTAGTCTCATGGCTGTAAATCTGAGTTTAAAAGGAACCAGCTTGCATCCCTCCTCATGGGTTGCAGGATCTCAAGCCAAAGCCAAAGGGTGGCCTCTGCCTTACGAAATGATAATAACTCCAAGCAGTCCAAGTGGGCCCATTTCACGCTTGTCTCCTAGAGAATCATGCTGGTAGAGTGCACACAAAATGACTGACAGTGTGCACAGACTGAATATGCGCCCCCAAATGGCACCCTATTTCCTATTTAGGGCACTACTTTGGACCAGAGCCTATTTATATAGGGAATAGGGTTCCATTTGGGATACCCAATTGACTAAGTGGATGGATAACTGGGGCCCTCAAGACAACCTCCATTTATACTCCATTCAGCATCAGTCTTGTTTCTTCATGGATTATATCAATCTATACTGTTTTTGAGTTTTTTGTTCATTTGAGCATGTAATTATGGAATAGTTCTGTGGATGGTGATGGCTTTCAAGAGGATCTGCTTTTTCTTGTTCTACTGTATGCTGAAGTGATGATCTCTGTTTCCCTAACATCCCTTTCTTACAGTACTTAGGCCCTTTGCTCCTTTGGGGGCATCGGCCATCGATGACTACTCTCCATCTCACTCTGTTCTGGGATGCCTTCTCCAGCTTGTTCCACCCCATGCCAGATTTCCTTATATCTGTCTTTCTTGAGGGATGTCATCTGAGTTCAGACATGATATGTGTTTACAATAGCTGACACATAGACCTACTCCAAAATGAGTAATATACACAACCCTTTGTTATAGCCTCATGCTATCTATCATACATAGGCCCCTTCAGTTGTGAATTAATGTAATTCATATATTTCCTACATCATTAGATTTAGGGAACCCTTAACTGTCAAAGACAGTTGACATGCAATATAGTATATTATGGGTATACTATAATTGTGTAACCTAACCGTTGCAATTACTGTCCCGCTTGAGGGCATTTCTCCCTGATGAACCGTGACATATTTACATGGCAGTTACTGCCATCCTTGGCTCCTGAAAGGAACTGCATCTCATTTCCAGTTACATACACTCAGCTGATCAAAGAGGCATAACCTATAGCTCAGACAGAACACAGACAAAACAAGGAGTTATTACTTTTGTATCATTTGCTTTCCCATGCAATGACAAAAATCAGGAACAAATGTCCTATAATTAACTTTCATCAGCTTTCAAACATCTTACTAGGTACAGGCCCAACAACTCTTAATACTATTTTAACACATTACTACCTTAATTATTGCTAAACCAGTGGCTATAAGTATTAGAAATTAATATAATATCAGAATAATCACTTGGGATCACTAGGATCCCAAGAATAGTCCAGAACTCTTGATTATGGCTGATGATACACAGTGGTAAAGGGTATTAGCACTAGGCTACAGTAAGTAAAAGTTTTGGCCAAGTTCAGAGCTTTTCACAGCCCAGGATAATATGGTGTTCACTTGGCTGATCTGTGTGACTCGCCAGGGAGGAATGTGTTTTCACAGCCATCCCTCCCATGCATCACAAGGGCTGGGATTTAGCCCATAGGGCTCTGGTCAAAAGTAGTGCACTATAAAGGGAAAGGGTGGAATTTGGGACAGAAATAGAGTGGCTTTCAGTCCAGGGGTAATTAGAGTGGATCTGTATAAATGTAAAAATCCCTCTATTGCTCCTCTGCAGGGTTTGTTTGTCTGGCAATGGGGCAGGCAGCAGGCCTTTAAAGCCCTAGCTCTCTACCCTCTGTGATGGCCAGAGTCTGAGAGAGGAGGAGAGCCCACTAATGAGCACCATTTGTGCCCTTCATTTACAACGCATGCTGGTTAATAGCACACTACCAGGGTTTTACTGCTGCTCAGTCCGCTCATGCTGAAGTGGGGGTCTAATGGAAACACTATTCATCCTTTTCACACACAGGCTGACCATTGCAGGGCAGGGATTTGGGAATTATATGGGTTAACTGCAGCTGGATTGCTCAGTAAAAGTCACTTCTAGAATTACTATTTACCTGGACATGGGCTTTTGTGTTAATTTTAGTGATGGATAGTGAACATAGATATTTTTTTTAAAGATAGGCCTAGAAAGAAATTCACAGCCTGGTAAAGGGTGCAATAAAATGTGTAATGGTGGGGGTAGGTAATGTTAAGGCAGTATTTTTCACACCTTCACATGGTTGTATTGGCACAAAAAGCTGTAACACTAATCCACCATGAAAATTCTTCATGCCTATCAGATAAAAAAAAATGTGCTAATGACTAGAATGAGTCCTCAATTTTCTCATCATAGACTAAAAACCCCATGCTCCTAATCTCTCGAATTAGATTGTGTCTATTAGATTAGAGTTGAGAGACATCGCTATTTGGGTATACAGACAAATAGCACAGCGTTTTTTTACTGTCTACATTCGTTTTTTAACATTCTTTGTTTTACAGACGTCTACTGGGCAGTGCCAATATGGGCGACCGATGGCTTCAAACCCTCTCAATGGCCAAGAATGAGCATCAAGATCAGGGTTTAGGCCTATATACATCGTTGGTTTGAGAGTAGCTCTGGTGTAGGGCGTAGTTCGCGATGCCATGGACCAGAGCTAGTTGGAAAAGTAGAAAATTAACTCAACATCTGTTTCATTTATCCAATAATGGGCACTGTATATCTAAGATTCATAAACTCTATCTATAAGTGTGATAGCAAATTATATATTTTTTGTTCGTTATTCCTACAGAGTGCATTGCAGTTTGCTGCTACGGAACCTCGTGAATTGGACAACTTGTATCCGGACACATTAGTTGCTGTACTCAGTTTAGAGCTAGCGGAAGGTAAACAGAGAGCTGTTAACATGGCTGAGGTAAGGGATTTTGTGATCAGTTTTAATCATAAATACCCCCCAGCAGTCTGTAACAATACACTTTCGTCATCTGAATAGTATAATAGTTACACATTTGCTAATTCAAATGGATATCGTCTTTACCCCTGACTAACTGTTAACTAGCTTGTTAGCTAACTCGGCTAAGTTAGTAGTTAACGTTAGCTAGCAAGCCTATCGAAATGATAATAGCTAACATTATACAGCTAAAGAATGGTGGGTTGTTTGTCTTTGATATGATTAAACTTAGCATTGTAATTGTATTAAATTATATTAGCCAACTCGTTTTTGGTGTTATTTTTCTAACGAATTTGTGAAGCAGATTGAGAAACGTCGTTTTGCTTCTGAGTTAACGTTAGCTAGATAATGACATTGCTAGTGCTTCTTTACAGTGGAACAGACAGCGTTTAACTACTTTGTACAACCCAGTTGTATAAGATGTTTCAAAAATAGGTTATATTTGACAAAATTCCATGACGTACAGTAAGGCATTGTTGGCGGAATAGTAGAATAGATGGATGCAATTCAATGGATGATTCACATAATTCACCAATTCATTTCTTCGTAGTCCAAAAAAGATTGCTATCAGGTTTTACATCACAGCTGGCCTGTTACATTGTTTGCTGCCTACACCCATTCGGGATGCACTGTTTCAATAAAAATGTTACTCAATATTTTGAACAAAAACGGTCCACTGTCACTAAGGCTAGGAACGTCAAACCAACAAACTAGCAAGAGCAATGATCACAAGTCAGTCATAACGTGGCTAATAGTCTAGCACATGTGTCAAACACAAGGCCAACCGGCCGAATAGGACCCTTAAGCGACACACAACCTGCTACAAATCACCTGTAAAGGAGAAACGTGTAGACCTATTACAGCAACATTTGAGCAGTAGCCTAGGCTGGCTATTTAACTACAATACATTTTGAGTGCACAATACAGCAAATATGCATTCAACCGCACAGGTGAACATGTTTTAAGTGTTACAATAACCTATAGCTCGTTTTTTTTATTTTTTTATTTAAAGTTATTAAATCCTTTTTGATTAGGATCGCAGCATATTATGCACATTGCAAGCAAAGCAGCAAGCGAAGGCTGGACAAATATTGACCTATTTTGTTTTAATATGTTAAAATGCTATATACAGCTTCCTATGTACATAAGTGGACATTATAAATGGACATATTTTTTCTACTAAAACAATGGCCAGTTTAGGTTGCATGTTTAAAAAACAACAAGTAGGCTATATATGGCCAGTGTGCTGATTGAGTTTGACACCTCTGAGGTAGCGTGTCTACTTATGTGGCTAGTTATTTATTTAGCAAGTTAGAAACACGTTAGCTAGCTATCAGCTGGGAGGATGTCATGTCATTGGAGGAGTGGGTGAGTGACTGACCCTTTCCCATCGTCGTTTTTTGGTGGCTACAGCTAGAGATGCAGGTGTCGTTTGGTTAGCTAGCAAGAAGTGTGAATTTAATTGCTTTGCTAGCTAGCTATGCTGAACTTGAACAACTGCTATCCACAGTTAGCATATCTCTTAGTTGTAAATCAAATGTATTTGTCATTGATCAAATGAGCGGACAGGCAGGCAAGTTCCTATTCAGTTGTGAAAACGTGGGTTGGGACAAGCATGCATTGGCAGGCAAGCTGCAGAAGGATGAGCAGGCTACTAATTCCCCGTCGTTCATCATTGCAATTTTGACGGCCAACTAGCTGGAAAAGTTTGAAAGGGTTTATCTAATGTTCCCTTGTTCGATTTTTAGCTCATTTTGCTCTGGCTAGAATTAGTTGTTGATCTTGTTGTTGATGTGCGTAGGCAACTGAGGGGTAGAGAGCCTACTTGTTCACGGTTGTTTGATCAATAGGACTGTGAAGTTCCCAAATCCAAGAGGACTCTCGTGGTATATACATATTTGCAGAAGTCCATTCAGGTGTATTTTGTGGCTTTTGACGAATGAGTTCTAGTTATTTAAAGTCACACTATTGCTACTGCCTGTAAACACACAGTCCAGTTCAATGTGAATGATGGCAGGGCCGTGTGGCAAATGGTATACTTGCATATAAACCTACTTTAGCTTTGATTGGGTATGGCTCACCGGTCTGCATAGACTTCAACCCCTGACAAGACGGATGTTTTTTATTAGGTTTTATTTACTGCAGTGTCTATTAATTGTCCAAATGCACTGCCGCTTTCCCACTGTGTATTGCTATAGAATGTTCACAAATGCCTTACTATACGTTATTCTGAAACATTCTATGAAAATGTGAAAATGACCATATCTAAGTACTCGCTTGTCAGATAATGTAACAAAAATACCAAATAATTAACTTATTATTTGGCCCACCTTGTGTAGATGGTTGTAGGGTAGACAAGTCAGCATATGAGAGTAGAAATGTAATTGTGGATTTGTTCACTTACTTTAGCTTAGCTATCAAACTCTAAGAAGGAGTTATTAAATGTCCCTTATCTGTCTGTACTTCACAATAACACTATTCAGATAGCTATGCTAGCTAATTAGGTAAGTATTTAATGAGAGTGAGACTGTTTTCAGAATGCAATGTTGAAAAAAAAACCCCCATCCAAGCTATTGGTGCTGAGAGAGAGAGAGAGAGAGAGAGAGAGAGAGAGAGAGAGAGAGAGAGAGAGAGAGAGAGAGAGAGAGAGAGAGAGAGAGAGAGAGAGAGAGAGAGAGAGAGAGAGAGAGAGAGAGAGAGAGAGAGAGAGAGAGAGAGAGAGAGAGAGAGAGAGAGAGAGAGAGAGAGAGAGAGAGAGAGAGAGATGACATGGGACTATTAGCCAATAGGTGTAACTATTTACATTTTAGTCATTTAGCAGAGAATCTTATCCAGAGCGACTTGCAGTAGTGAGTGCATACATTCTTTTACTCTTCTCTGGCATGTTATGTGAATAGATTTTTCCTTCAGACAAAAATAACCCTGAAATGGCTATAGCTCCTATACTCTCCCACCAATTAGAACATCATTGCTTAGATAAATCCCGATAACCTAGCTAGATAAACATGTCAGATTGGAGTTGATGATATCTTTTAGTGTTGTCTGGGAAGCAGCCAGAGACCACTGTTAAAACAGCTTGGCGTAATGATGGATTATGCATCTAATAGCCGTAAAATATTATATTATATTATAATTATATTATATTATTATTATTATTATTATATTATTATTAAAATTAGTTTTGTCATTTTTTGTTGGAGTGTGACAGGTACAACATTCATACCAATTCATATATTCAGTTCATATAACATGCTCCTGTGGGCTGCCACTCAAAAGAAAAAGAAAAGTAAAAAAAATACAGAGAAATTATCATATTGATCACATAGGATTTGTGATAATGAACTTGGTGTGTAAAGACTACTACATGAGTCCATATATGTTATTTCATAGGTTTGACGTCTTCACTATTATTCTACAATGTAGAAAATAGTAAAAATAAAGAAAAACC
The DNA here is from genome assembly GCF_045791955.1 of Oncorhynchus clarkii lewisi. Taxonomy (NCBI): domain Eukaryota; kingdom Metazoa; phylum Chordata; class Actinopteri; order Salmoniformes; family Salmonidae; genus Oncorhynchus; species Oncorhynchus clarkii. The sequence continues at coordinate 38,051,211 of NC_092152.1, forward strand.
CTTGAATGAGTAGGTGTTCTAAAACTTTTGACCAGCAGTCTTTGATATATACAGTGGGGCAAAAAAGTATTTAGTCAGCCACCAATTGTGCAAGTTCTCCCACTTAAAAAGATTAGAGAGGCCTGTAATTTTCATCATAGGTACACTTCAACTATGACTGACAAAATGAGAGAGAAATAATCCAGACAATCACATTGTAGGATTTTTAATGAATTTATTTGCAAATTATGGTGGAAACTAAGTATTTGGTCACCTACAAACAAGCAAGATTTCTGGCTCTCACAGACCTGTAAGTTACAGGTGACCAAATACTTAGTTTGGGTGGCTTCTTTAAGAGGCTGTCCTCCACTCGTTACCTGTATTAATGGCACCTGTTTGAACTTGTTATCAGTATAAAATACACCTGTCCACAACCTCAAACAGTCACACTCCAAACTCCACTATGGCCAAGACCAAAGAGCTGTCAAAGGACACCAGAAACAAAATTGTAGACCTGCACCAGGCTGGGAAGACTGAATCTGCAATAGGTAAGCAGCTTGGTTTGAAGAAATCAACTGTGGGAGCAATTATTAGGAAATGTAAGACATACACAACCACTTATAATCTCCCTCGATCTGGGGCTCCACGTAAGATCTCACCCCGTGGGGTCAAAATGATCACAAGAACGGTGAGCAAAAATCCCAGAACCACACGGGGGGACCTAGTGAATGACCTGCAGAGAGTTGGGACCAAAGTAACAAAGCCTACCATCAGTAACACACTACGCCATCAGGGACTCAAATTGTGCAGTGCCAGACGTGTCCACCTGCTTAATCCAGTACATGTCCAGGCCCGTCTGAAGTTTGCTAGAGAGCATTTGGATGATCCAGAAGAAGATTGGGAGATGGTCAGATGAAACCAAAATATAACTTTTTGGTAAAAACTCAACTCGTCGTGTTTGGAGGACAAAGGATGCTGAGTTCCATCCAAAGAACACCATACCTACTGTGAAGCATGGGGGTGGAAACATCATGCTTTGGGGCTGTTTTCTGCAAAGGGACCAGAACGACTGATCCGTGTAAAGGAAAGAATGAATGGGGCCATGTATCGTGAGATTTTGAGTGAAAACCTCCTTCAATCAGCAAGGGCATTGAAGATGAAACGTGGCTGGGTCTTTCAGCATGACAATGATCCCAAACACACCGCCCGGGCAACGAAGGAGTGGCTTCGTAAGAAGCATTTCAAGGTCCTGGAGTGGCCTAGCCTGTCTCCAGATCTCAACCCCATAGAAAATCTTTGGAGGGAGTTGAAAGTCCGTGTTACCCAGCAACAGCCCCAAAACATCACTGCTCTAGAGGAGATCTGCATGGAGGAATGGGCCAAAATACCAGCAACAGTGTGTGAAAACCTTGTGAAGACTTACAGAAAACTTTTGACCTCTGTCATTGCCAACAAAGGGTATATAACAAAGTATTGAGATAAACTTTTGTTATTGACCAAATACCCATTTTCCACCATAATTTGCAAATAAATTCATAAAAAATCCTTCAATGTGATTTTCTGGATTTTTTTTTTCTAATTTTGTCCGTCGTAGTTGAAGTGTACCTATGATGAAAATTACAGGCCTCTCATCTTTTTAAGTGGGAGAACTTCCACAATTGGTGGCTGACTAAATACTTATATACACACACGTATGTATGTGTGTATGTATGTATATATGCGTTGGGCTTTATCTGAGATTATTCTTTACACAGTAAGTGTATTTGTCTAGGCCTCAATTGTTCCTTGACTTACTCCATTCATTATCGTTGTCGTTAATTCTGTTATGACTTCTAATAGTTACTGTATCCACTGGCGAATTGGGAGAGAGTGAGCCAACATTTTTTTTTTGCGGCAGTGCTGCCTGACAGCAGTAATCACCTCTGATTGACTGAGAGATTGAGGAAGCTGTCAGCGTTAAGTAATATTGTAGATGCAAAGCATTAAATATTTACATTCATGCTCCTTAACATTTATTATGTAACTTTGTCCTAGCAGCATTTAACTGCAGGGCGCTCACACATCATATGAAGTTTATGTAATTTTGAGGACATTTCATCAGTACAAAACAAAGTTGTAGTGAGTGTAGGGCAATTCCACGTTAACAAATTGTCACTCATACTCAGTTTTTTTACTTTAAAAGTATGCCAAACAAAACCATTGATTACAAAGTTAAACCATACAACCATATGCACAAGGACTACTTTTAACAAGTTCCACTGACAATTTCACAAAAACACATTCTAAGAACAATGCAGATATCAAGTTTTGTAACTAAATGACTGTAAATAACTCCCTCAGTTTTTTTGTGATCACATATTCCAAAAACGGTTAATTTATTAATACTTCAAATTAATTACTTAATTAATACTCAGAATTAAGATTGAAAGATGTCTGCAGAAAGAATGGGGTGTCAGCTATTATATGACACCTTGAGTTTGAAACCTCTATTTTGTTTAATGGAACTACAGTAAATGAAGTGGATCAACCAACACCTGGTAACAGAATGATGGTAACATCATGGGTCCTTGATCTGTACTATAGAGATATGCATAATTATGAATGTCATTCTCTTCATAGTGATATATCCTGAATAGGTAGAATAATGTAATATCCTCCTTTGAATGTTTGGTTGTTATTCCACACAATGGCTATTATTCTAATGAGCACTGCCCCTAAACAAGACCAAATTTGATGGGACTGGACCAAATCTGTACCAATAATAGACATCAGTATTTCACAAGTTTGGACATCGCAGCAGAGTATAGTTCAGTACAGTAAAATGCAGTAGAGTACAATACAATAAATTATACTTTATTCTACTCTGTACAGCATAGTGTTGCACGGTATACCGAAACTTCTGTACTTTTTCGATACTAGAACCTAAAAAACAGTTCGGTACTTCTATCAAATGTGTCTCACGTCATCTACTGATTGAAATAGGATCAAGTCTGTCTATCAGCGCAGCCGATGTCGCCTTGTAGCGCGAGACCACCGTGCTTGCTCCGCTTACCTATTGCTAGCTCTAGCCTGTCCTGAGGAACCACTTCACTCACTGGGAGTCTGGGCTGCATCACACTTGAATAATGCAAAACAGCATATAGAAATGTTATAACTGTTCACAAGACAATGTTCATCACAGGCTAGACCACTTTACAATGCAAGAAGATAGCCTACAAAGCTGGAAGCCACCAGTAACTTTCCTTGCTGGCTTACAGCTGAAGCTAACATCAATTCAATACTCAAGAACTTTGTTAACACAAAATATTGCTGATTTCAAAGCTGATCGTCACCATAAACTTCTTCCCACCTCATGTCTCTCCCAGTCAAGATCCTCTTTGCTCAATCCTCAAACAGAGAAATAGTAATGACGTCTTTTTGTAGGCAATAACTGTGCTATGGTTTGTTGGTCAAAGCCTATAGGAAAATGAATGGCTTTTTTGCATGCACACACTCCTATTAAATATGCATTCACCTGTATTGTGAATAGACCTAGGCTACATTTTGATTTACCCAGTTTATCAATAGACTAGAGATTTACCTTTAAATTAATTATTACCATTATGATATGTAGTTAGGTTGCTAAAAAGCCTAAGTCAAATTGATTGTATGATTTGTACAATTGATTCATTAATGCATACATTCATAAATAAAAAATGTCTAACGTAGTTATATTGAACTCAAAAGATCCATCTGGATCAAGTGCCATTCTGTGAATTTAGCTAATACGCCTTATTTTTTTACGATACTAAATTTTGGTATTGAGTATCGTGATACTAAATATGGTATCGGTATCGAAGTCAAAATTCTGATATTGTGTCAACGCTAGTACTGTATTGTACTGACCTCTACTCAACTTTTCTCTACTGAACTGTGCTGTCCAAAGGTGTGAAACAGATGTTTATGGTTGGTTCAGATTTGGATTGGCCAAATTTCAACAACCTTTCAACGTCCGTGGACATCCGGCTTCAGTCGGTGCTCAGTGGGTGAGAGGGCTGTTACAGTAAATGGAAAGAGCGGGGACTCATAGAGAGGTGACATTAACTGAAGAGAAGAGAGACTGGGTGAGAGAGAGGGAGGGGTTGTTCAGACTGTTTTTATACTCCTGCTTTAACCACATCTTGATTGAAAGAGAAAGCAAACAGTTATGAGCTGAACATGACAGTATACAAGTGGAAGGGAGGACAGTAGCAGGTGACCCAACGGTGGATTGTCACTACTATGAATTCCCATTGTTGCTGATTCAGTTGCAGTCATTCTGTTGCATCTTTTTGGGGGGTGAGGGTCATTCTGTTAGCGATTTGGTAACAGAATGATGTGTTTCAACCACTTAACAATCTGGTTTATGATTTATTATCAGTAAAAACCCTATTACTAATTGGTAGGCTACCTTTACTTAGTACTTCTGTGAACTTTCATTATCCTCCCTTGTCATGAGGGAGAGATTAGAAAATATCTTCAAGATAGATATGTGGGTTTTTGGTAACAGAATGACAAGACATTAGGCAATATTTCTTGAACTTACAGAAGGCACTTTTTTTCTGCAAAACAAAATAAAAATGTTGGCATGGTCTTTACTTCAACACACTATTGTGTCTTGATGTATTGCTAATACCTTTTAAAGCCCCTTTTCTGCTAGCCATTTTTTTAAGCCCTATTTTTCATCTGTTTGAACAGAAATCAAAGCAGTTGCCATTTCTAATATTTAGGATGGAAAATGCTTGAGAAATATTTATATGCCTATATATCAAAAAAAAATATAGACTTTTAGCTTTCATTTGACACAATCTGATGTGTTCCTATGAACTTCACATGTTAGTGGTCAAGTTTTTTAAAATTTTATTTTTATTTTTTACATAGCAATGCCTTTATGCTACAGTAGTCTGAGACTACTGAAGCTACAGTGTGGTTTATGAAGGACCTCACAAAGTATATACTTTTAGCACAGCACACTGTAGGCTAACCATTATTCAGAGTCTTTGTCCCAAATGGCACCCCATTCCCTATGTAGTGCACTACTTTTTATCATGGTCCATTGGGCTCTGGTCAAAAGCAGGCACTATAAAGGGAATAGGGTGCCAGTTGGAATGCAAGCCATCCCTCCCACTCCGCTGGGGGTCATTTAGGTTGATGGTCTCCCAGTCTGGTTGTGGTTTCCATTATGAAACATGTTAAAGTTATGAATGATTAACGTTAGCCGTCCTAATTCGTTGCCTTCTTGTTGGATCAGATAATAGGGTGGTGTTCCATGTCATTTGTTTCCTCATACTGGTGTTTAAGCATTGCCAAGTCTAATTTGTGATTAATAGTTTACACATTTTGTTTTCAACAGTCCTCCATTTGTCAGCATTCATTATCTATCAGTGTTCCTGTCTAATATAAAACAAGCTGCAGGGCAGCCATGGAGTCCACTCCCTACTGCATTGTAATCTTTGCAACAAGAAACTGCAATCTGTTTTTCAGTAAAATGGCAGCCATTTTATATTATTTACAAATCAATCAAATTGTATTTGTCACATGAGTTAAAAAGTAAGGGGGAGGGGAAAGGTAAATAGTAACACAATAAAATAACAGTAATGAGGCTATATACAAGGAGTACTGGTACCAAGTCAATATGCAGGGGTACAAGGTAATTGAGGTAATATGTACATGTATGTAGGGGTAAAAGTGACAGAATAGGGCTCTCGGTTAAACAAATGAATTATGCTTGATGATATGGTAGTTTGTTCTAGCTACTTCATGCCAACAGATGTTGAATAGATTTGACTAATAGGCTAAATTATATATTTTTTGTTGTAGAAATTCAAATTGTCTGGTGTGCACATCTTGGCTATGTCATCTATGTATGCGATCTAGGCCTAAACATTAATCAATTTTTTGTTAAATCCTCACTGAGCTCTTCAACTAGCCTAAAGCCCATTTTCCCTCTCCTTCCTTCCAGACTCACAGCTTGCAGGATATGAGGCAGCAGGCGGCTATCGCTGCCAAAGTGTTCATCCAGAGAGACTACACCAATGGCACTGTCTGCCAGTTCCAGACCAAGTTCCCTTCTGAACTGGAGACCAGGGTACGCTAAAGCACTCTGATAACACTGTGGTCTGAACATATATGCATAGTGTCTCAGAGTAGGAGTGCAGATTTAGGATCTGTTTGTCCTTTTTTAGATAACAATGAATAAGATTGCATGGATAGGCAGGACCTGATCCTAAATCAGCACTCTCCCTTATCTGCAAAGCCTTCTCGCGAGATCTATTTGATAGATCAGACCGACATCAGGGCTCTACAGTGTGACAATTTTACTCGCATATGCACCAAAATAATTTGTTGTGCTGATCTAATTTGCTGTGCTGATCTTGCTATTTAGGAGCACCAGTGCACCTTGTAAAAACGGTCAGCGTAGAGCCCTGGAAGTATAACATGATTCTTTCCCGTGTCCAGCTTCTGCAGATATACTGTGCATTTGGAAGGTATTCAGACCTCTTGACTTTTTCCACATTTTGTTACATTACAGCCTTATTCTAAAATTGAATAAATTGTTATTTTTTTCTCATCAATCTACACACAATACCCCATAATGACAAAGCAAATGTATTAAAAATAAAAAACTGCTATCACATTTACATAAGTATTGTCAGCAGCAATTACAGCCTTGAGTCTTCTCTGGTATGACGCTACAAGCTTAGCACACCTGTATTTGGGGAGTTTCTCCCATTCGCCTCTGCAGATCCTCTCAAGGCTCTGTCAGGTTGGATGGGGAGAGTCACTGTAAAGATATTTTAGGTCTCTCCAGAGATGTTCGATCCGGTTCATGTCCGGGCTTTGGCTCGGCCACTCAAGGACTTGTCCCAAAGCCACTCCTGCGTTGTCTTGGCTGTGTGCTTAGGGTCGTTGTCCTGTTGGAAGGTGAACCTTCCCCCTAGTCTGAGGTCCTGAGCGCTCTGGAGCAGGTTTTCTTTAAGGATCTCGCTGTACTTTGCTCTGTTCATCTTTACCTCAATTCTGACTAGTCTCCCAATCCCTGCCGCTGAAAAACATATCCACAGCATGATGCTGCCACCACCATGCTTCACTGTAGGGATGGTGCCAGGTTTCTTCCAGAAGTGACACTTGGCATTCACGCCAAGGAGTTCAATATTGTTTTCATCAGACCAGAGAATCTTGTTTCTCAAGGTCTGGGATTCCTTTAGGTGCTTTTTGGCAAGCTCCAAGCTGGCTATCATGTGCCTTACTGAGGAGTCTCTTCCGTCTGGTCACTCTACCATAAAGGCCTATTTGGGGAGTGCTGCAGAGATGGTTGTCCTTCTGGAAGGTTCTCCCATCTCCACAGAGGAACTCTGAAGCTCTATCAGAGTGACCATTGGGTTCTTGTTCACCTCCCTGACAAAGACCCTTCTCTCCTGATTGCTCAGTGGTGCCGGGCGGACAACTCTAGGAGAGTCCCGGTGGTTCCAAACGTCTTCCATTTTAGAATGAGGGAGGCCACTGTATTCTTGGGGATCTTCAATGCTGCAGAATTTTGTTGGTACCCTTCCCCAGATCTGTGCCTTGACAAAATTCCTTTGACTTTATGGCTTGGTTTTTGCTCTGACATGCACTGTAAATAGACAGGTGTGTGCCTTTCCAAGTTATGTCCAATTAATTGAATTTATCACAAGTGGACTCCAATCAAGTTGTAGAAACATCTCAAGGATCATCAATGGAAACAGGATGCACCTGAGCTCAATTTCTAATCTCATTGCAAAGGGTCTGAATGCTTTCTTATTTTTAATACATTTGTTAAAATGTTTAAAAACCTGTTTTCGCTTTGTCGTTATTGCGTGTCGTGGGTAGATTGATGAGGGGGAAAAATGATGTAATCCATTTTAGAATAATGCTGAAAATGTGGAAAAAGTCAAGGGGTCTGAATTCTTTCAGAATCTCTCATCTCCTCTCAGTTAGAGCCGTGTGGGGTTAGCAGAAGGCTAGGAGCAGAAAACTTCAAGTGCAGCTGATGACTCCAATACACTTTCACTGATCTAGTATTTACCCTTTATCCTGTTATGCTTGAAAGCAGTGACTGGTTTAAAAAACAGTGTTTGGTAATGATCCAGGGAATGGAATGAAGCAGGTCCATGAGGAAAACTGCCTCCACCTGTTCCATGCCCACATAAAAAATGTGCTGCTAGCAAAATGGGGGGGTTGACATTCATGTGTCACATGAAAAGAGTAGCTTTACAACACAGCTTTTGGGTTTAATGGCACTTCCCTCTTGATTGGGTGGTCTCTCTTTGGCACACTTGTTTTCCTGTAGGATGCACTACACATACCACTGCTGAAGAAATACATCGTGCTACTCCTCAGGAAGTCCATCCACAGCTACAGTGCCTCATCATAAAAAACCTTTCCAACATTTCTCCCATCCCCTTGCTAGCATAGTATATCATAGGCAATGTACTGCCAAACATTTTAAGTGAGCTTGTTCTTTTTTATACAGTCATATTTATTTCACCTTGTCAAGATTTTATTTTCTTTCTTTTTCAAATCTCAGGAGTGACAAAATACCTCGTTCATCAATTTAATAAAATACTTAATTTTATTCAACTTTGGATTCATGTTGCTCTTTAGCTGGAATAGATCATGGGGCAGCACATTGTGTTGATGATTTTCACCTCTATTTAAGGTTATTTAGTTGTTGTTATTATACATTATTACATGTTCTTTTTCTATCTTAAGTTTAGGTAGAAGAAAATGTCTGGAAAATTGTTCATTGTATTTGGCAGATAGCTAGCCAGACCTGCCAGGGACAGTGAAATAAATTGATGATGCTGTCAAATTTCCTCCACTTCCAATTTGCACATGTTGACCTTTACCTTTTTTTTTCCTTCTTCGAATTCACAGATCTACAGTAGATCGCTTGATGCAAAGTAGGCTAAATAAGTTGTTTAAGATGATATCTGGGTCATTCCATCACAAAAAGCACAAGAAAGAGGATTTTGACACCCACCATCTCAGAATCTTCTGAAATCGTTTCTGTAGTTATTTTGTTGAAATATAGTTTGATCTCTGATTACATTAAGCTAATTGATTGCACCCAAACTGGTCATTTGAACTTATAGGATTCACATAATATTAAATGATGGGCTCCCGAGTGGCGCAGTGGTCTAAGCCACTGCATCTCAGTGCTATAGGCGTCACTACAGACACCCTGGTTTGAATCCAGGCTGTATCACAACCGGCCGTGATTGGGAGTCCCATAGGGCTTTGGCTGGTGTAGGCCGTCATTGTAAATAAGAATTTCTTCTTAACTGACTTGCCTAGTTAAACAAAGGTTACATTTAGAAAATATATATGTATACAATATCATTACATTATGTTTGACAAGTAGTATGAAGCTGCGGCTTGGAGGATTGTTTATTTATAATATGTAATGTATTCTCAGTGAATTTGAAGTAGCTTTCATTCCCCCCATAAATAAGTGTGAAAGTACCAGTACCAGTTTTGCCCCCTCTAGATGCCGCTGTTCCTGCTATTGCTACACAATTTTATCTACACTGATCAAAAATATAAACGCATCATGTTAAGCATTGGTCCCATGTTTCATGAGCTGAAATAAAAGATCCCAGAAATGTTCCATGTTCCAAAAAGCTTATTTATCTAATTTTGTGCACAAGTTTGTTTACCTCTAACCACCACAAAAACATCCTATGGCTTTCTGCATTAGCATTGAATAGCCCCCGTGATATGCAACTTTTCAGGGAAGCTAGAATCCAATATACACAGGCAGTTAGCTTTTTCAAGCAGAAATTTGCTTCCTGCAACACAAACTCAAAAAAGTTCTGGGACACTGTAAAGTCCATGGAGAATAAGAACACCTCCTCCCAGCTGCCCACTGCACTGAAGATAGGAAACACTGTTCCCACCGATAAATCCACTATAATTGAGAATTTCAAGAAGCATTTTTCTACGGCTGGCCATGCTTTCCAACTGGCTACCTCTACCCCGGTCAACAGCACTGCACCCCCCCACAGCAACTCGCCCAAGCCTTCCCCATTTCTCCTTCTCCCAAATCCAGTCAGCTGATGTTCTGAAAGAGCTGCAAAATCTGGACCCCTACAAATCAGCCGGGCTAGACAATCTGGACCTTTTCTTTCTAAAATGATCTGCTGAAATTGTTGCCACCCCTATTACTAGCCTGTTCAACCTCTCTTTCGTGTCGTCTGAGATTCCCAAAGATTGGAAAGCAGCTGCGGTCATCCCCCTCTTCAAAGGGGGGACACTCTTGACCCAAACTGCTACAGACCTATATATATCCTACCCTGCCTTTCTAAAAGCCAAGTCAACAAACAGATTACCGACCATTTCGAGTCCCACCATACCTTCTCCGCTATGCAATCTGGTTTCAGAGCTGGTCATGGGTGCACCTCAGCCACGCTCAAGGTCCTAAACGATATCTTAACTGCCATCGATAAGAAACAATACTGTGCAGCCGTATTCATTGACCTGGCCAATGCTTTTGACTCTGTCAATCACCACATCCTCATCGGCAGACAAGATAGTCTTGGTTTCTCAAATGATTGCCTCGCCTGGTTTACCAACTACTTCTCTAAATAGAGTTCAGTGTGTCAAATCGGAGGGCCTGTTGTCCAGGCCTCTGACAGTCTCTATGGGGGTGCCATAGGGTTCAATTCTTGGACCGACTCTCTTCTCTGTACACATCAATGATGTCGCTCTTGCTGCTGGTGAGTCTCTGATCCACCTCTACGCAGACAACACCATTCTGTATACTTCTGGCCCTTCTTTGGACACTGTGTTAACTTTTTATGGCTGCAGGGGCAGTATTGAGTAGCTTGGATGAAAAGGTGCCCATTGTAAACGGCCAGCTCCTCAGTCTCAGTTGCTAATATATGTATATTTTTATTTGTATTGGATAGAAAACACTCTAACGTTTCCAAAACTGTCAAAATGTTGTCTGTGAGTATAACAGAACTGATATTGCAGGCGAAACCCTGAGGAAAATCAAAACAGGAAGTGGCTTCTATTTTGAAAACTCCATGTTCCATAGCCTCCCTTTGCTGGATTTAAAGGGATATGAACCAGATTCCTTTTCCTATCACTTCCTCAAGGTGTCAACAGTCTTCAGCATAGTTTCAGGCTTTTATTTTGAAAAATGAGCCAGAACGATAACATCGCGTCAAGTGGTCACATGAGTTTTGCTCGCGCAACAGAGTTTGGATAGGTATTGCTTTTCCCTCTCCTACTGTGAAAGACATTTGCGGTTGATATATTATCGATTATCTATTTTAAAACCAACCTGAGGATTGATTATAAGAGAAACTTTGATATGTTTCTGTGGACATTATGGAAACGATTTGGAATTTTCGTCCGTGTTGTTGTGACCTCTCTTTCCTGTGGATTTCTGAACATAACGCGACAAACAAACAGAGGTATTTTGGATATAAAAATAATCTTTATAGAACAAAAGGAACATTTGTTGTGCAACAGTCTCGTGAGTGAAAACATCTGAAGATCATCAAAGGTAAACGATTAATTTGATTGCTTTTCTGATTTTCGTGACCAAGCTTCCTGATGCTAAGTGTACTTAATGTTTTTTGTCGTGCGATCGATAAATTTACACAACCGCTTGGATTGCTTTCGATTTAAAGCATCATTTCAAAATCTGACACGACAGGTGGATTTCATGAATATAAATATTTGTAGTAATATTTATTGAATGTAGCGCTATGCTATTCAGCGGTTGTTGATGACACTTATCCCGTTAGTGGGATTGCAGCCATAACAAGTTAACAACCCTCCAGGCGAGCTTCAATGCCATACAACTCTCCTTCCGTGGCCTCTAATTGCTCTTAAATACAAGTCCCAACTAAATGCATGCTCTTCAACCGATCGCTTCCCGCCCATCCAGCATCACTACTCTAGATGGTTCTGACTTAGAATATGTGGACAACTACAAATACCTAGGTGTCTGGTTAGACTGTAAACTCTCCTTCCAGACTCACATCAAACATCTCCAATCCTAAATTAAATTTAGAATTGGCTTCCTATTTCGCAACAAAGCATCCTTCACTCATGCTGCAAACATACCCTTGTAAAACTGACCATCCTACCGATCATCGACTTCGGCGATGTCATTTACAAAATAGCCTCCAATACCCTACTCAATAAATCCGATGCAGTCTATCACAGTGCCATTCGTTTTGTCACCAAAGCCCCATATACTACCCACCACTGCGACCTGTACGCTCTCTTTGGCTGGCCCTCGCTTCATACTCGTCGCCAAACCCACTGGCTCCAGGTCATCTACAAGACCCTGCTAGGTAAAGTCCCCCCTTATCTCAGCTCGCTGGTCACCATAGCAGCACCCACCTGTAGCCCGCGCTCCAGCAGTTATATCTCTCTTGTCACCCCCAAAACCAATTATTCCTTTTCTCCTTCCAGTTCTCTGCTGCCAATGACTGGAACGAACTACAAAAATCTCTGAAACTGGAAACACTTATCTCCCTCACTAGCTTTAAGCACCAGCTGTCAGAGCAGCTCACAGATTACTGCACCTGTACATAGCCCATCTATAATTTAGCCCAAACAACTACCTCTCCCCCTACTGTATTTATTTATTTGGCTCCTTTGCACCCCATTTTTCTATCTCTACCTTGCACATTCTTCCACTGCAAATCTACCATTCCAGTGTTTTACTTGCTATAGTGTATTTACTTTGCCACCATGGCCTTTTTTTTTGGCCTTTTCCTCCCTTATCTCACCTCATTTGCTCACATTGTATATATACTTATTTTTCTACTGTATTATTGACTGTGTGTTTGTTTTACTCCATGTGTAACTCTGTGTTGTTGTATGTGTCAAACTGCTTTGGCCAGGTAGCAATTGTAAATGAGAACTTGTTCTCAACTTGCCTACCTGGTTAAATAAAGGTGAAATATAAAAACCTCTATGTTAGTGAGCATTTCTCCTTTGCCAAGATAATCCAGCCACCTGACAGGTGTGGAATATCAAAAAGCTGATTAAACAACATGCACCTTGTGCTGGGGACAAGTTTTGAGGGAGTGTGCAATTGGCATGCTGACTGCAGGAATGTTCACCAGAGCTGTTGCCAGAGAATTTAATGTTAATTTCTCTACCATAAGCCGCTATAAGTGTTGTTTTAGAGAATTTGGCAGTACATCCAACTGGCCTCACATCCTCAGACCAACTGTAACCACGCTAGCCCAGGACCTCCACATCCAGCTTCTTCACCTGTGCGATCTTCTGAGACCAAACACCAGGACAGCTAATGAAACTGTGGGTTTGCACAACCGAAGAACTTCTGCACAACTGTCAGAAACCATCTCAGCGAAGCTCATCTGCTTGCTCCTCATCCTCACCAGGGTCTTTACCTGACTGCAGTTCGGCACCATAACCGACTTCAGTGGGCAAATGCTCACCTCCAATGGCCTCTGGCACGCTGGAGAGGTTTGCTCTTTACGGATTAATCTTGGTTTCAACTGTACCGAGCAGATGGCAGACAGAGTGTAATGTCTTGTGTGGAAGAGCGGTTTGCTGATGTCAACAGAGTGCCCCATGGTGGGGTTATGTTATGGCATAAGCTACGGACAACAAACACAATTGCATTTTATCGATGGCAATTTGAATGCACAGAGATACGGTGATGTGATCCTGAGGCCCGTTATTGTCCAATTCATCTGCCGCCGGACCCATGTCGTACACAATTCCTGGAAGCTGAAAATGTCCCAGTTCTTCCATGGCCTGCATACTCACCAGACATGTCACCAATTGAGCATGTTTGAGATGCTCTGGATCAACATGTACGATAGCATGTTCCAGTTCCCACCAATAGGTATCTGTGACCAGCAGATGCATATCTGTATCCCCAGTCGTGTAAAGTCCACAACATTAGGGCCTAATTAATTTATTTCAATTGACTGATTTCCTTTATATGAGCCATAACTCAGGAAAATCTTTTGAAATTGTTGCATGTTGTGTTTATACTTTTGTTATATTTTTCTGCTGTCTTTTATTAAATTAATCACAATTTTCTTTGTAACTTTGGGTAGAAAACCAATAGTTTCTGTTCATGATGGAAATAAATTGTGTGGTTATCCTCACAATTCAAGCCAGTCCACAATGAAAATAATTTACTTTATTCTTCTCTTAGGCTAAATCTGTGTCCAGGAAATGGCCCCTCAATGTGTGGTTTATTCCCCTTTGAAACAACAATTGACTATCTCACTCATATCATATTAATAAACTGCAACAAAAAAAATCTCAACAATATGGCCAAAATGTTGAATTGTAGGAAATTAGCTGTAAAACTGCAGACCTTCATGACAAGTTCCAATCATTTGTGTCCCCTCTATCAAAGTTGCGCTTCCCTGAGTTAGACCATTCCTGGTGAGCAAGCAAACCATTCGACTACAGCAGTTCGAATGGTTTTGCAGGGTCTTCAATTGTAAAAGTCACAAACACACACTGTATAGTGTTGTAATGGTATTGGGTTGGGTCTAATGTTAAATGTCACAAAACATGTATAAAAAAAAAACACAAGACTACCATGAAATGGTTTCTAATTGTATTTTTGTATTAGGGTAGTCACAATATTTAGTACCTGCGCATTTCTCCAGGAAATATTTGGCCTTATATGAGAATTGCACCATATGGAAAGCCCTTTCAGAGAGCTGCCACTTGTTGAACTATTCAATGAGAGCTGGATTAAAGCATTAGGTTGCTAAGAGAAGGACAAACTAAATTGCTTTCATGGAAGACTGACTTGACTTGTGAGGATGACCACATAATATATTTTCATCATGAGCAAAAGCTTTCAACCCAAATTTGCAAAGAAAATGTTGTGATCCATTTGATAAACACAAGAGACCAACAAAAAGGATAAAAGTGTGTGGCAGTAGCAGGAACAGCAATATCTTGTGGGCAAAGCCTGGTACTTTCACACTAATCTTTGAGGAAAAATGCAATGGCAAATTTCAATGGCTACTTCAATTGCTAATTTCTTTAAACAGGGGGTGACATCAACAAATTTACTGAGAATATATTACATAGTCTCAATAAACAATACTCCAAGCCACAGCTTCATACTACTTGTCAAACATAGAGAAATTATACTGGCTATTGGGGTGGGTTTGGTGTGGGTTTTGGGTGGGCCATGGCTTTTTATGATTTATTTGGATTCCTCGAATCTTAATCATTGTTAAGAGGTTTGTTCCGAATCGAATGTTGGGTACTATTCTATTTATTGAATATTATATGAATACTATCAATTGAAATGGCCAATTAGCTTATTTAGAAACATTCCTGCAATATTATTTTAACTACAGAAACCATTTCAGAACAATCTGAGATGGTGGGTGACATGGCACGATTAATCTATCGTCTAATACTACTACCATAGCACATACTTCCTAAAGTGCACATCTACACTTTTAAAATCACAGCATCTAACGTAATGGAAAAATGCTCAGACGAAGGAGAAATGTGGTTTGAATCCCAGCCTTCAGATGGGGAAATTAGAGGGATAACAAAGACTCCTCACGGCGGGCACCAAACATGCCTAAGACCACTGATCTGTTGGAGCTTGTTGTTACATTCCTTGGGCACATGGGAGCATAACTTGGAGGCTGTTCAGAGGCACAGAATGCCTGGCTGCTCCCTTCATCTGGTCTGGTCTGCAGTCCGCTCTCTCAGGGTGTGTCCCAAATGGTACCCTATTCCCTATAAAGTGCACTACTTTTGACTAGAGCTCGATGGGCCCTGGTCAAAAGTAGTACTCCTATATAAGGTGCCATTTGGGATGCAGTCTCACTCCATTAGGCCTGCTGAGGAGACCAGAGTGGAGACTCACGCCAACGCTCAGTCAAAACACCCTTCACTACTTCCAGTGGTCCAACGGCCCTTGGCCTCTCCTCAGTGGAGCAGGCCTGACCTGACGTGATGAGTGAATGTTAGTGTTAGCCAGCCCTTAGTTCCACTCTGTCCGGAATTATGGAGTGTAATGGCTTCAACTCTGTCAGAGCCACATTGCATCTCTCATATCGGCAACACTAGAGCTAACATCACCAGATTGATGGAAACACTGGGAATGTTTTTTTTTTTACTAGCTAGTCTCTGCCAGTAGATAAGGAGAGACAGTCAGATTCCTCACTAGAGGTTTTGGTGTCTCCTGCTGCGGTATAAAGTGAAAACATGCGGTGAGCACACGGCCAAGCCTTCCTAATTATTTTGCCAAAAGTGGAGAGAGATGCAGCATTCTCTGACTAAAAACACGATTCGAATCAAACCACTCATCATTTATACCGAGGATGAAAAGGATGAAAAGAATGTATAATTAACTTTCCATTTGTTAGATATCTAACACTCCATTTGATCATCTAAAATAGTAACTATGTGATGTATTTTTCTATCTTGATTGCCTTTCTTTAGATCTCTCCATGTGTATCATCCTCAAACAGTTTTTGATTTTACTTGGGTTGCTTTCCAAATGGCTCCCCTATTCCCTCTATAAAGTACACAACTTTTGACCAGAGCCTTATGAGCCCTGTTAATAAGTAGCACACTATATTGGAAATGGGGTGCTATTTGAGACACAACTTGATTGGTCCCGTGTTTCAGATTGACAAGCAGCAGTTTGAGGAGACGGTGAGGACGCTGAACAACCTGTATGCTGAGGCAGAGAAGCTGGGAGGCTCGTCGTATCTGGAGGGCTGTCTGGCCTGCCTCACAGCTTACACGATCTTCCTCTGTATGGAGACACACTACGAGAAGGTGAGAGAGCTTCACTAATCCACACAACTAGGGTTGCAAAATTCTGTTAACTTTCTCAAAATTCCCAGGTTTTCCAAAAATCCTGGTTGGAAGATTCCTGGAATCAGAAGAGAATAAGCAGCAAATGCAGAATGCTCCAAGCAGGATTTCTGGGAATTTGGGGAAACATACTGGAATTTTGTAACTCTACACAACTTAATGTGTGCTGACTACAAAGCTAGTGCTGACTAGGTAAAGCCAATGTGTTGTACAAAAATACACCCAAGTAATGCTTTGGAATTCTCTGAATTATATTGTGGACCAACACTCTAGAATAGATTGTAAGCCATTTTCTGGAGTCAGAAAGAAATGCCCCCTCAGAAATTGCTTGATATTATAAGTGCGTTTTGATCCCATATTGAAGGCCTCTATTACTGTCATGTAATCCATCAAGATATTTGGTCAATGGGTTTAGCTTTCATGTTGCAAGTTAGTCATTTAGAATTAGTAAGGGGGAACCCAAACTAGTACAGTGATCACATTTCATGGAAGTTGAAATGAGATGTGAAGTATTGATATTAATATGATTAATGGCAGAGTTAAAATGGCAGAGAGCAGTACAGCTCTAACAATAGCGCCCATACAAGCAGATATATACATAATCTAATATGTGATTTTAACATTTAGAGTGAGTATACTGTTACTACACAAAAGCATTTTTTCAGATCCAGCTCTACCGGTTGGCACATACAGTGGTTGCTCAACTAAAAGTTTTGTGATCATGCTGCGGTACTTAGAGGTAATTTGTGGTTTAGGACGGTACCCTGCGTCACCACTTCATTGCTCCAGACCAGCGCAAGGGGGAGTTAGAGCACTAATTATGCTTTTGGGTCCTTCTGTGTCTCTGACAATGAATGGGCGACATAAACCTAAATAGAAACTGATAATTGTGCACGACTTCAGTTTTACTTACTAAAACTGTTGTTGCACTACGGTCTAAGGCAGTGCAAGCTGTCTTGCTACAGATGCTGGTTCAATACCTATGCCGGCCTCGACTGGGAGACCGATGAGATGACTGTAGGTTTTTCGTTTCTCTCCCTCTAAAAACAGAAATAAATAATTCTAAATAACAAACTGGCTTTATTTACAAATTAGTAGCAATGCCTCATCCCAAGAATGGCCTTTTTCTCGCTCATTTTACGTTATTTGAAAATGAAATAATCTCCAAAATATCATTTTTTTAAAACAAATTGATTGTTAATTTAGAATGATATAAAAGCCCCTTGGATATTCTCACATATATATTATTAACCCTGTTATTGGCAGGACAATATATATCTGTCATGGCTCCCGAGGGCACACATTGGGATTGCCTTGCAGTTCTCCAGCTGTATCCACTGAAAATGCACGAGGTTCAAGGCACGAGGGCAGGGGGCACGGGATGGGCTGCAGAGCCGCGCACAGAAGACAGACTACCCATGGGGAACAGAGGAGGAGGAGGGAGGGTGGGTGGACCCCCACCCCGCCATACTGGGTAGCACAGGGCAACACTTTAAGGGGCAATGCATTAATAATGGCGCTGACTAGGGAAACGTTCCCGCTATTCTAGCAGGTAACTGGACAATAGACTTGCCTAGATGGAGGGTAGGGGAAGAATTCTATCGTCAAATGTATTTCTAAGTTACGTTCCAAGTTAAGTGACATTATTATTATGTATCACATACGACCGTGATTGGGAGTCCCATAGGGCGGTGCACAATTGGCCCAGCGTTTCTCTCCCTCTAAATATAGAAATAAATGTTTTGGCCTTTACAAATATTATTTTGGCCTTTATTCAGATTACAATTGCTCACTTTCGAAATAACCTCCAAAATATCATTATATATTATCAAGTTGATGGCCGGCACCTACATAAAGCTAATTGACTCACTCATTCATGGCTTTGGATCAAAATAAATAGTTTAGTTTATTAATTCGACCATTTAAAAAAACAAGCACACATAAAACTTGAAAAAGCCATACATGCACATGAATAAAATCATTGAGAATAACACACAATAGAGTCTGGGACTTATTTCCATTGTGGTCCTCTTGAGACAAGATGGCTAGACAAGATCGAACACAGTTAAACACAGTGGCAGTGAAATAATGAAACAAAAACAGAGAGGAAGAACATATATCTCATCATTCCATTAAGTACCAACATTCTTTCTGATAGTCTTTAATAAAGACATGTTTTGGTTATCCTGACCTGGACACCGTGTACAGTATTATAGTAGCCCATTATTAGAATCCTCCAATGTATGTGTAATTATTGGCGGAGAGTCACGTCATATTTTTCGATATAGTGTAGGTCTAGTGTTGAGTAATGTGCTATTAAAAGTGGTGTAGGTGTTATTTGGTTAGACAACAATTATGGTGTAGAAATGTTATGCTCTTAGTGTAACCTTTATTTAACTAGGCAAGTCGGTTATAAACAAATTCTTATTTACAAGGACAGCCTACTCCTTCCTCCCCATCGTGGTATTGAACCCTGACCTCCCACAAGCCCGCGCACGACACAGGGATTCTTTAGCTAAATAGCCCAGTACTGTGTAGCCTACTCCCGACCGTCACGTTGTACAGCGCCATATTTTCCGTTCCATCCTAACGGAAACCCAGAGGGTTTTTAGTTTTCCTTGAATATAAGCACCATAATATTAAGCAAATTAATTAAGCAGGTACCAGTCAAAAGTTTGGACACACCTACTCATTCCAGGTTTTTACTTTATTTCTACATTGTAGAATAATAGTGAATACATCCCAACTATGAAATAACATATATGGAATCAGTTAAGAACAAATTCTTATTTAGAAGGACAGCCTACTTCCTCCCTGTCGGGGAATTGAACCCCGGTCTCCCGCGTACCCGCACGACACGGGGATTCTTTAGCACTGTAGCCTACTCCTGACCGTCACTTTGTACAGCACCATATCATCCTTTCGGAAACACAGAGGTTTTTCTTGGAATAGAAACACCATAATATTAATCAAATGAATTAAGAAACATTTCCTAAAATCAGTCCCATATAGTATGTTCTTACAAAAAAAGGTTTTAAATTCTCTAGTACAGCCACTATTGAAGGCTATAAAATGCTTCTCAAAGATGCCCTCTGGTGGTCAAACTAGCAATGACATTAATGGCATCAGTTGGCTTTTCATAGCCGAGCATTCAGTGGTCGAAACTGCAGGTGCAGTAGGGTGAGATAAGGAGGGAGAAAGAGAGAGAGAGGGTCGAAAACAGCAGTTCCGGGACAAGGTAGCACGCCAGGTCAGGGTTCCATAGCCGCAGGCAGAACAGTTGAAACTGGAGCAACAGCACGACAAGGTAGCACGTTAGCACATCTGGTGAACAGGTCAGGGTTCCATAGCCACAGGCAAAACAGCAGAAACTGGATCAGCATAGAGAGAGGGTGCATACTTAAGTTCACACAGGACAACAGATAAGACAGTAGAGTTTCACCAGATAGGACAGACTGACCCTAGCCCCCCCAGCACATAGACTATTGCAGCATAGATACTGGGGGCTGAGACAGGAGGGGTGAGGGGACACTGTGGCCCCGTCCGACTATACCCCGGACAGGGCCAACCAGGCAGGATATAACCCCACCAACTTTACCAAAGTACAGCCCCCACACCACTAGAGGGATATCAACAGACCACCAACTTACTACCCTGAGACAAGGCTGAGTATAGCCCACGAATATCTTCTTGACCGCACGAGCCCGAGGGAGAACATAACCGGACAGGAAGATCAAGTCGAGTGTAACAAAAAAAGCTTGGTACGACGTGATGCACCCCTCCTAGGAACAGCATGAAAGAGCACTAGTAAGCCAGTGATTCAGCCCACGTAATAGGGTCAGCGGCAGAGAATCACAGGGGAAAGAGGGGAGCCGGCCAGGCGGAGGCAGCAACGGTGGTTCGTCACTCCAGTGCCTTGCCGTGCACCCCAATAAGAAATACGTGTTATGTCCCATTAATCTCTCCTTCCTCCTGATTTGTGCCAGTGTTAATTACATCAACACTTTTTTAGGACGAAAAATACGTCAACCACCTATGTTTCCTTATTAAAACTATAATGATGAAGAGACGAGATGCCCCGGAAAAAACAAAGTATTGCAAATTACTTTTCATTTTAGTCAACGAAAATGTGACGAGATGTGAATTCCACGTCAGACTAATGGCCATTAATTTTACATGAAGCTCCTTTTCATTTGTTTTGTCCAATCATAAGAATGCATGAAGTATATTTCATGTCAATTCTGACAATGAGCAGATTGCATCTATCAGTTGTGCGGTCTGATTGAGCTGATCTTCCCAGCTCTCCCATACAGATCCCTGGCGGTTACTTCCGTCACTTGTCAATCTTTTGAACTGATGCAAAGCCAAGATACCTCAACTAGAGACCATGTTTACTCTCTTACTTTCATGTAGGCTATCTTTGCTTTAATCACATTAGAAGCTCTGTTTCCCATGTGCGCTGTTATTTATTCATCTATATTGCCGCTTTTTCGTTGTGGTCCGTAAATACGAGCTGCAGTTGCTTTTTTCCTGTGGCAAAAACAGTTCATAGTTTTTAATAGTTTTAATAGTTAAATATTATGAGTAGAGTAATACTTCTGCCATTTTTGCAAAGCTCAAATTCTCTTCTGTTCAAGGAAACCACTGTTATTTACCCCCTTGATTATGATGGGGAGAAAATCTGAGCTGTAAATTGTTTCCAAGATGGCGTAGCAGTTCGTACAATGTGACTCAAACCAGAGCATAACGGACCTATTTTTCTCTCCATATCCCCGGATTCCCACCGCAAACTCTAAACCTTTTCATCTGGATCTTCGCAACTAGCTAACTGCAATCCCTGGTGACTACTCCTGGCTAGCGTTTCCATCCCGGAGCAAGCACCAATTAGCCTGAAGCTAGCCCGGCTTGGGCTCCTGGGCTACCACCAAAGCCCACTCCTGGGCTACAATATCCGGACCCCTTCTACTGCCGGTACTGGGCACGGAACCCCGCCGATCCTCTACGACTGGAATACCGTCATAATCTGCCCGAGGATTCCAACAGGCCCCTCAGGCGCGACGTCCGCTGAAGGCCCATTCTGCTAACCGCGGCCTGCTAGCTATCTAGAGCTACTTGGAACCCTAGTAATCCACGACTGGTCTATTGACGTCACCGCACGAGGAGGCGAAAACAGACTTGCCTCCATCGCGACGTCCCCCAAAGGCCCTTCTGCTAACTTGCTAGCCCCGGTCTGCTAACTGCTAGCTTGCTAGCCCCGGTCTGCTAATCTGCTTGCTTGCTAACCCCGGCCTGCTAACTGCTAGCTTGTTAGCCCCGGCCTACTAACTGCTAGCTTGTTAGCCCCGGCCTACTAACTGCTAGCTTGTTAGCCCCGGCCTGCTAACTGTCTGAATCGCCGTGTCCCCAGCCAGCCCAACCACTCACTGGACCCATATGATCACTTGGCTACGCATGCCTCTCTCTAATATCAATATGCCTCGTCCATTACTGTCCTGGTTAGTGATTACTGTCTTATTTCACTTTAGAGCCTCTAGCCCTGCTCAATATGCCTTAACCAACCATGTTGTTCCACCTCCTACATAAGCGATGACATCACCTGGTTTAAACGTCTCTAGAGACTATATCTCTCTCTTCATTACTCAATACCTAGGTTTACCTACAATGTATTCTCTTCCTACCATACCTTTGTCTGTACACTATGCCTTGAATCTATGCTATCGTGCCCAGGGACCTGCTCCTTTTACTCTCTGTTCCGAACGTGCTAGACGGCCAGTTCGTATAGCCTTTATCCTTACCCGTATCCTACTTTTCCTCTGTTCCTCTGATGATGTAGAGGTTAATCCAGGACCTGCAGTGTCTAGCTCCACTCCTACTCCCCAGATGCTCTCATTTGTTGACTTCTGTAACCGTAAAAGCCTTGGTTTCATGCATGTTAACATTAGAAGCCTACTCCCTACTCCCTACTCCCTTCTTTTACTCACTGCTTTAGCATACTCTGCCAACCCGGAAGTCTTAGCCGTGTCTGAATCCTGGCTTAGGAAAACCACCAAAAACCCTGAAATCTCCATCTCTAACTATAACATTTTCCGCCAAGAAAGAACTGCCAAAGGGGGCGGTGTTGCAATCTACTGCAGAGAGAGCCTGCAGAGTTCTGTCTTACTATCCAGGTCTGTCCCCAAACAATTCAAGCTTCTACTTCTAAAAATTCACATTTCCAGAAACAAGTCTCTCACTGTTGACGCTTGCTATAGACCACCCTCTGTCCCCAGCTGTGCCCTTGGCACCATATGTGAATTGATTGCCCCCCATCTATCTTCTGAGCTCGTGCTACTAGGTGACCTAAACTGGGACATGCTTAACACCCCGGCCATCCTACATTCTAAGCTTGATGCCCTCAATCTCACACAAATGATCAATGAACCTACCAGGTACAACCCCAAATCCGTAAACATGGGCACCCTCATAGATATCATCCTAACTAACTCGCTAAGTAGAGGATGCCTGGTTATTCTTTAAAAGTGCCTTCCTCACCATCTTAAATAAGCTTGCTCCATTCAAAACAAATTGAGCCAGGAATAGATATAGTCCTTGGTTCACTCCAGACCTGTCTGCCCTTGACCAGCACAAAAACATTCTATGGCGTTCCGCGTTAGCTCCCCACAAATGTAAAATCATTAGATTGGTTTAGCCATGTATTAACTTGCGGCTGTTTCCTTATGCCAGTCACTGCCTTTCAAATCCATGAAGGGAAGTGAACAAGTGTAAGCAACCTTTGGGAACATGTATAGAGGTGAAATAGTGTTATGTACAGTGCATTCGGAAAGTATTCAGACCCTTTGACTTTTTCCACATTTTGTTACATTACGGCCTTATTCTAAAATGTATTAAATTGTCCCCCCCCCCCCCTCATCAATCTACACACACTACCCCATAATGACAAAGCAAAAACAAGTTTTTAGAAATTTCTGCAAATGTATATTAAAAGAAAGTATTCAGACCCTTTACTCAGTACAATGTTGAAGCACGTTTGGCAGCGATTACAGCAAGTCTTCTTGGGTATGACGCTACAAGATTGGCACAACTGTATTTGGGGAGTTTCTCCCATTCTTCTATGCAGATCCTCTCAAGCTCTGTCAGGTTGGATGGGGAGAGTCACTGCACAGCTATTTTCAGGTCTCTCCAGAGATGTTCGATCGGTTTCATGTCCTGGCACTGGCTGGGCCACTCAAGGACATTCAGAGACTTGTCCCGAAGCCACTCATGTGTTGTCTTGGCTGTGTGCTTAGGGTCGTTGTCCTTTTCGAAGGTGAACCTTCACCCCAGTCTGAGGCCTTGAGTGCTATGGAGCAGGGTTTCATCAAAGATCTCTCTGTACTTTTCTCTGTTCATCTTTGGTGCCAGGTTTCCTACAGATGTGACGCTTGACATTCAGGCCAAAGACTCCAATCTTGGTTTCAACAGACCAGAGAATCTTGTTTCTCATTGTCTGAGAGTCCTTTAGGTACCTTTTAGCAAACTCCAAGCGGGCTGTCGTGCCTCTTACTGAGGAGCTGCTTCCGTCTGGCCGCTACCTTAAAGGCCTGATTGGTGGATTGCTATAGATAGATGGTTGTCCTTCTGGAAGGTTCTCCCATCTCCACAGAGGAACTCTGTCAGAGTGACCATCGGGTACTTGGTCACCTTCCTGACCAAGGCCCTTCTCCCCCGATTGCTCAGTTTGGACGGGCAGCCTGCTCTATGTAGAATCTCGGTGGTTCCAAACTTCAAAGCTGCAGACATTTTTTTGGTACCCTTTTGTTTTTTGCTCTGACATGCACAGTTAACTGTGGGACCTTATATAGACAGGTGTGTGCCTTTCCAAATCACGTCGAATCAATTGAATTTACCACAGGTGGACTCCAATCAAGTTGTAGAAACATCTCAAGGATGATCAATGGAAACAGGATGCACCTTAGCTCAATTTTGAGTCTCATAGCAAAGGGTCTAAATGTGCAAAAATTTTGCTTTGTCATTATGTGGTATTGTGTAGATTGAGGAAATGATTTTAATTAATAAATTTTAGAATAAGGCTGTAACGTAACAAAATGTGGAAAAGGTCAAGGGGTCTGAATACTTTCCGAATGCACAGTATGTCAGACAGCTGGTTATATAGGCCAATACACGGTACAGCCGTTTCCAAAAAAGGCCCAATAAAAGCTTTCCAATTGGTGTCATTTCATATTTGTCTTATACTGTGCCAGAGAAAAGTTGTAGTTCTGAATTTTTATATTTTATGAGTGCTCATGAAGATGGAAGTCAAGTTTTAAATGACTTTTCAACTGAGCACACCCATAAAATTGGCTACTGGTGGCCTAGCAAAGACCAGGGGTGGCTCCTCCAGCCCACTTAGAACAGGAAAGTGCTAAAATGTCTACAACCCTATTTTTGCTTTTGTCATTATGGTGTATTGTGTGTAGATGTATTTTTCTTGAAACCTATTTATTTAACTTGGCAAGTCAGTTAAGAACAAATTCTTAATTACAATGATGACCTACCCCGACCAAGCCCTAACCCGGACGACGCTGGGCTAATTGTGCTCCGCCCTATGGGACTCCCAATCACGGCCAGTTGTGATACAGCCCAGGATTGAACCAGGGTCTGTAGTGACGCCTCTAGCACTGAAATGCAGTGCCTTAGACCGCTGCGCCACTCGGGATGAAGGAAGAAAACAATTTAATCAATTTTAGAATAAGGCTGTAACGTAACAAAATGTGGAAAAAAGTCAAGGGGTCTGAATACTTTCCAAAGGCACTGTATGAATTAATGTTTGTAAAATGTAAAAAAATAAATAAATGTGTTTAAAACAAATTATTATAATAAGTAAACGTTGAGAGATGACAGTCTACCAGTAGGCTACCTACCCCTTGTTTGGTGAAAGCAAATGTTCTAGGTTAAAAGTACATTTGATGTAATAAATTCTAATAATGGAATCTTCTAACATGCAACTATTCAAATCAAATCAAATGTATTTATATAGCCCTTCGTACATCAGCTGATATCTCAAAGTGCTGTACAGAAACCCAGCCTAAAACCCAAACAGCAAGCAATGCAGCTGTAGAAGCACGGTGGCTAGGAAAAACTCCCTAGAAAGTCCAAAACCTAGAGAGGAACCAAACTATGTATATTCAACCAAAACTATGTATGACAAGGTAAGTTGGAAAACTGAAAAAGTGTTTTTCTTCTTATTGTCTCTTTTCAGGTTTTGAAGAAGATTGCTAAGTTCATCCAGGAGCAGAATGATAAGATCTATGCTCCACGAGGTCTGCTCCTCACTGACCCTATTGAGAGAGGCCTCCGAGTTGTATCCTTCAGAAAGCAGTGTGATAGCCATTAAAGCAACGTGTCTGGAAAGGTAACTCAGACTTCCATCCAAAATGGCACCCTTTGAAGGGCACTACTTTGTAAAGTAGTGCACTATATATTGGGAATAGTGTGCCTTTGGAATGCAGCCTCAATATGTGCTACGTTCACGGGATAAACAAGGTACTATATTTAGAATTAGAAGATCAGAAAATAAGTCTTGTGCTTTTTTTCAGTGATATTTCCTTTATGCGTTTCTTAGGTTTCGTCATGCAGGCTGATGTATATTTAAGTCAGGGCTGGGCTAGCTCCATGTTGATGTGTGCTGTGTAGTACTAGTTAGAACAATGAAGTTTCACATTGACCTGCTGCTGGTGTGTGACCGAGTTGGTGTTTCCACAGGTGCATCCCAAATGGCACCCTATTCCCATTACAGTGCGCTACTTTTGACCAGAACCCCATAGGGATTAGGGTGCCATTTGGGACGCATTACCCAGGGCTCTGTGTGGTGTGCTCCCCTCTCGAACCCCTGCCTGTAAATGGAAACCAGGAGTCTGGGCAGCTCACAGTGGTACCCTGTAATAATACCAGATAAAAGTTATATTTAATCAATTTCGTCTGCTCAAAATCAGAGGGTGCAGAAATGGTCTACGTTCTCCAAGTGTATGGGGTGTAGCCTGAGTGACTGACTCAACATCCAAAATGAATTGTACTGAGGGCTGGAGCAGGCAGTGAAATATGACTGAAATCGTTTACAGCTGAGGACCTCCTGTATGATTTCATTGTCTGCATCCCAAATGGCACCGTATGGGGCTCTGGTCAAAAGTAGTGCACTATTTAGGGAATAGGGTGTCATTTGGAAAGCAGACCTTGGTTTTATGGCGACCTCCTGGATTATTTATCCAGCACTGCAGAGCTGCTGATTTTGGCCTGGGAGCGGCTGTGATAGCAGAGTGGAGATTGACAGGAATGTCACACCTGCCCCCCCCCCCCCCCCCCCCCCCCCCCCATGTCTTCTCAATGCACCTGAACAAGTAATGTCTGCATTTTCAAGTGTCTGATTTGATGTTTTGACTATTGCTGCCCAAGTGCTTTACTTACAGCAGTATGCGTCTGTAGATGTCATATTTTAGAGGAATTCTGCATTGCCTTTAACTAAACACAATCAAGGTTGAAGTAACCATCTTTGAAGACAGGAGCCTGGGCAGATAAAATCTTCAGTACTATGGTGAGTTTCAAGACACGGTCATGTCACACAGGATGTGTACAACAGATTGCATATGCCTCATGTGTATTCATGGCCATTCTGTATTACTTTCCAAATTACTCTGGCGCAATCTGAGGAAGAATACTGTCAAAAAACTGCTCAAAGGGTGAAATCTATAAGTATTTGAGTAGTGAGTGCGTGAGAGCAATTTCTTTAATCTAATGATGGATAGATGTGGCATGTTATTGAATTGAAATATGGCTGCTCTTGCTTTCCAAGACTGACATTTATATTCTTCTTGGTTTCACCCCATGCTGTTACGAAAATCATTGAGACCAAGTCATTGTCCCACAGCAATTTGTATTTACTCTCATGCTGTGCAGTTCCCATCTACCATGCTCTCTACAGTATCACGCCTCTCCGTTATGGGTTTCGAACATCGGAGAGTTAATTAAAATATACTGGCAGACAGCACAGGGTTTTTCTCCCAATGTATTTCAAGAGGACTACATATGTCATGAATCTATTCGCCTCAATCAAGCACATCTGTCCGCCTTGTGTAGGTTATTGCATATGACAAAGAACATCATTTCCCCCATTTAAGATCGCAACTATTTTCAACAACAAGTGTCACGCTTGCGAAACTGTTTGCGAACTCTTAATGACAATGTCTCAACCTGGTGTTTTTCAACAGACACTTCAGTCACGCCAAACCCAAACTGTCTCTGATAATGTTCTACATGAAGAGAGAGCAACAATTCTTTAATGGATCTGCTGAAGAACATGGCCCTAGTTGTTCATCAAGTGCTGGTTCAGCTCTGGCCTGGTGGAACAAAGTGCATACAGGGGTTATTATTTTCATTAGATTCCTGACGGGCACCTCTATACATGTATTTGTGAGGAATGTAAACTACTCTTTTATAAGTAGCTGTTGAGAGAAGTCCGTTGGACTGTTGCCATGGTCTTTTAGGCAATCTGTCCTTCCGTCCGTGCAGCAGGCCCACTGGAAAGGGCCAATGTGAAGTGTTGCGATAGCATTGTCCCGCTACTCTGCTGCATGCTCTTCCTTACATAGCAGAGCAGAAGGCCCCGATGGCGGACCTCAGTGGACCTGTTGTGGAATTTCACTGTTCGGGGTGAAGTGTGTGATGAATGGTCCTCTGGTGTAATTGCACCAGACCGCAGTGTAGGAAAACAGGCGTTCAGCAGTTAATGGTTTCAAAATGAGTCATTAACAGACGGCGGTGCCAAGTCTATCTCCCTATGCTCCTCCACCACAGTGCTCACTATTCAGGAGCAGGACCAATGCACTGTGTGTTGTACTGGTTCTTCCTGGTGCCAACCTGCCAGCACACTGACTGGCACTGCTTTAGAGAGGGGGCACCTGGACTATCTTGACCTTCAAATCATTAGTCTTTGGAGAGAATAAATGCTGTCAATTGTGAATATGTGAAAGGGTTTATGATATTTAAAATAAAGATACATGTTTTCTCAGAAGAACAACTTTGAAATGACCGAATAGCTTTGATATAACAGAAGTTGATGATACAGTCAGGTAGTAACTAGTGCACATTGTTGAGCACGGTGATGTATGATGGTGGGTGTTTAGAGCCATAGAGATAGATGAGTAGCTAGCTAACTGTGACATTTCTTTGGCAGATCCGAAAAAATAAACTATGGCTTCACTAAAGTTTATCTGCATCATACTGGCTGCCGTTTTGTCTTTAAAAAAATAAATATTCCTGCTGTTTAAGGGCGTTTTTTCTCACTGACCTTCTCACTTTTGGCAGATCCCGGGATGACTGGACTTGAGGGGCTGGTTCTATCTGGTTCTGGCTCTGCTCAGCATCACCTGGGGCCTCATTTATCAAAGGTGCGTTCACACAAAAAATAGTCTAAACCTTGCGTATGCCAGTTTTCCCTCAAATGTTGGTATTTATCCATTTTGAACTTGAAGGGAAAGTGTGCTTATCTCTACGGAAATCTTAGACCAGCCGTACGCACAACTTCTAGTGGTAGATCAACATGTATCGCAAGCAAATATTGTTATTTTGAGAAAAAATGTAGATGTTTAATGCACAAGAATTATAATAATGGTAGGCTAATAAAAACATAAAGGCCTAATGATAGAACAGATGCATTTGCCGTTGGTAAGGAGATCACATAGCAGCATGTAGCCTAATGCGTCTCTTTTACTTGTATTATATAAGCCTAAATTATAATCATATAGCAGGACATGTCTCTCCTTTTCCACTCTTAGCGGCATTGGCGGAAAGAGGATCTTTCTGGTTTTCAGGGATAAAGTATTTTCAACCTAACTTTCATTTCTCCTGGAGAAAGGAGGAGAGCCAAACATGCTCAAAAGTAAATAGACCGGTAGCCTATTTAAATTTGACAGTGTGTAGGATACAGTATTGCCACATCATAGCCTATTTCAATTCAGAGCCTATACCAAGGCAGGAGATAGAAACACAATCATCTACTTCAAAATATTGAACAGGAATGAGTATTTTTCATAGAAGTGTGCTGTAGCATTTACTTTTGAGCTGTTCGAATAGGGAATCAAACTTTCAGAATGTGCTACCAGTGTTTGGCACTCTCTATTGGCGGCATGCATTTTTTTGTTTGAAAAAGGTAAGTATTCTGCCCTCAGCTCTACATAAACGTGATAAAATTTGCCATTGCACTTTCTTTTAGAAACTGTCATGGCCCAGTTCCAACATCTCCAAATCATACATCAAATGAGGGTGTCTTTATTACCATAAAAAGGTAACAAAAACGTTTGTATATGTTGTGTGCAGTAGTTTGATAAATCCCAATAATTTAGTTGTGCATGCAAATCCGAGCATCCCCCCGTACGGCAGAGTTTAGTGAGAAATGTACGCACGGTTGATAAATGAGGCCCCTGGTCCTGGGTAGGTGGGACCACCACCGCACCTCCAGACTGAGGACCACCTGAAACTTTAGCCTGCAGAACATCATACCAGCCCTCCTGGCTCCCATCCAGGATCCACATCTACTTTCTGACTACTGCGTCTCTACAATCTCCCCTGTACTCGACTCCCTCACACTGTTCTATACTCCACTCAACTAACGCATGTACAGTATATGATGCTGGGGCTGTATTACACATTAAAATCCTAAAGGCCCCTCTAAAGTGAAATAAGATATGATTTGACAGTTAGGCTGTTTTCTGTAATACATCCCCAGACTCCTAATCTTCTAAAAATGTATTTCCTATCTCTGTGTTTATAACCATTTACTTACTGCGTCTTAAGTCTGTTTACTTTTGCCTGTACAGAGATCGCTTGCTTTACAAAACCAAATGGCCCAAATTATGCTTGCATTCTTCTTGCATGTTGTGTCAATGCTCAGATGGTCCTTTTGTAAAACGTAAATGTGCCGTGCACAGTGTTTGTTTGGTGACTACTGTTCATTTTGCCGTGCGTTGATTGACTTGTTTGTATGTGTGTGGGTAGGCTATGTCTAGCTATGTAAGCACATTTGATTGCCTTCAAGTGAAGCGTTAGGCCGAGAAGTGCTCTTGTTTGTCTCCAGTGCCTGTAGTTTATGTGAAGATTGCCTCTGTCAGCTCAGTGGGTTCAGGTCAAGTGTATCTTAGCATACTATTTTAGCAGCCATCTTATTTAGCTTATCCTAACTTTTGCTCGCTTTATTTTCGGCAGCAAGCATGTTAAAAATCGAAGACGATTCCTAAACAACCTCAACTTCTTGATTTCTTTGTTTTTGTATCGATCAATTGTATGAATGAAGGACATTAGATTGTTAACTTTTGGTGATGATATAGATATACATTGACAGTACGTGGGTTAAATACAATGATTAATATAAACCCTGGATTGCTGATATGTATTGGCCAATGAAAGGCTTTGAAGCCAAAGGTCGGCCAAAGGTCGGCCATAGTGACACTCCTTTCAATTAAATGTATCGAAGACAAAATTACATGTATTTAAGTATTTTTTTATTGTAGTGGGGACGGTAGCATTAGAACTTTAAAAAAATTCTACTTTGACAAATGTATTTTATATATACAGTACCGGTCAAAAGTTCTAATGCTACTATTTTCTACATTGTAGAATAATAGTGAAGACATCAAAACCATGAAATAACACATATGGAATTATGTAAATCAAAATATATTTTATATTTGAGATTCTCAAAGTAGCCACCTTGATGGCAGCTTTGCATACTCTCAACCAGCTTCACCTGGAATGCTTTTCCAACAGTCTTGAAGGAGTTCCAACATATGCTGAGCACTTGTTGGTTGCTTTTCCTTCACTCTGTGGTCCAACTCATCCCAAACCATCTCAATTGGGTTGTGGTCAGGTGATTGTGGAAGTCAGGTCATCTGATGCATCACTTTCCTTTTTGGTCAAATAGCCCTTACACAGCCTGGAGGTGTGTTGGGTCATTGTCCTATTGAAAAACAATAGCGCAAACCAGATGGGTTGGTGTATCGCTGCAGAATG
This sequence comes from Oncorhynchus clarkii lewisi, assembly GCF_045791955.1. Classification (NCBI taxonomy): domain Eukaryota; kingdom Metazoa; phylum Chordata; class Actinopteri; order Salmoniformes; family Salmonidae; genus Oncorhynchus; species Oncorhynchus clarkii. The sequence goes on from NC_092152.1 coordinate 38,083,086, forward strand.
CTGTGGTAGTCATGCTGATTTCTAAATAAATCACTGACAGTGTCACCAGAAAAGCACCATCACACCTCCTCCCCCATTCTTCATGGTGGGATCCACACATACGGAGATCATCCGTTCACCTACTCTGCGTCTCACAAAGAAGGCAGTTGGAACCAAAAATCTCAAATTTGGACTCATCAGACCAAAGGACAGATTTCCACCGGTCTAATATCCATTGTTCATGTTTCTTGGGCCATGCAAGTCTCTTCTTATTATTGGTTTCCTTTAGTAGTGGTTTCTTTGCAGCAATTTGACCATGAAGGCCTGATTCACAGAGTCTCCTCTGAGTAGTTAATGTTGACATGTCTGTTACTTGAACTCAGTGAAGCATTTATTTGGGCTGCAATTTCTGAGGCTGGTAACTCTAATGAACTTATCCTCTGCAGCAGAGTTAACTCAGGGTCTTCCCTTTCTGTGGAGGTCCTCATGAGAGCCAGTTCCATCATAGCGCTTGGTGGTTTTTACGACTGCACTTAAAGACATTGTCAAAGAAATTGAAATTTTCCAAATTGACTACTTTGTGTGTGGCTACTTTGATATCTAAAATATATTTTGATTTGTTTAACACTTTTTTGGTTACTGCCATATGTGTTATTTCATAGTTTTGATGTCTTCACTATTATTCTACAATGTAGAAAATAGTAAAAATAAAGAAAAAGCCCTTGAATGAGTAGGTGTGTCCAAACTTTTCTCTGGTACTGTATATATTCGTATGTTTCATAATTATTTTTTATGTTTAGCTTACATAATGTAATTTTAAAGTATGCTTTACGGAGTCTGTAATGGAATAAATGTGGCTAAAACTAATTTGGACTTTTCTATAGCTTCCAAAATATATTTTTTACCATGGTTGGGGTGTCAAGATGGAGGGGTGGTGGCTTCAAAACAGCTCCTTGTCAGTCATCTAGTTTATATGTAATTACATCCATTTCATAATGTGTTTTGAATGTTGAATGCTGAGTTTCTTCTGTCTGACTGAAATCTGTTAGTGCTATATTACAGATAATCTAACACTACAGAAATGTCCAACTATAGATTTATAGATTTTATGGAACATTTTGAGGGTAGGTTATAATGAAAGTCAGATGACTTATTCTCATATATTGTAAATATTATTTCAATGTATTCTGAAAATGGCAATGTTAAGCAAAATGAAAATGTATTTAATTTGGCCTTTTTAACATTAAACTCATTAATTTGATAAATTAGTATCCCTTTTTATATGTATTTTTTTTTAGTTCAAATGCAAACTGTTTCTTAACTTGTGAATTGTATCATAATAAATCAAACGTATACTTCTTCTAAACTTCTAGATGATGCAGAAAATCATTTGGATGTTTTAGCTTAAAGGGGCAATTCCACAGTTGAAACAATAACAAAGTGTGTTCCCCACCACTGTTTCAGTAAAAAGCTCAAATTCATAGACAGAGCTATAGTGGTTAGAGCATTGGGCCAGTAACCGAAAGGTTGCTAAATTGAATCCCCGAGCTGACAAGGTGAACATCTGTCGTTCTGCCCCTGAACAAGGCAGTTAACCCAATGTTCCTAGACCGTCATTGAAAATAAGAATTTGTTCTTAACTGACTTTCCTAGTTAAATAAATAAATACAATCTTAAAGGATTGACAATCCATAACATCAAAAGTATAGTTTTAAACATGTTTTGAAGCTATGCAGTATTTACACTTACAAACTTGGAGTAAAAGCTTATATTTTGGGTTCTGATGGGGTACGACAGTTGAACTAAGTTCATGAGATATTCATTAGTTATACTCTTCAAGAATCAATGGGTACATATTATGAATTAATACGTCCAAAAATGGATGTTGCAACTTCAATTTGTACACAAACTGTATGATAATCTGTAATAGAAATGATATCTGTAAATGTACATATTCACGTCTTCTTTTGGGACAGCACATTCGACTGAGATTGGCCCTCTTCATCAATCCAATAGTAGCATGGATGCACAAGCACTGGTTTCACACAGCCTGTGTGTGTGTACTGATGTCTGGTCAGAGTGGTTTTTTTTTAGAGGGAAAAGTTGCAACTTAGGGGCTTGAAAAACAGGACTTCCCAGAAAGCTGCCTTCAGTTCCAGGTAATATATTCTCTTGTCCACAAGATTTATAGAGGAGGACCAGCCTGACTAAATCTCCCAGAAAGTAGTAGTATTTCTCACCGTTAAACTAAATATTCCCAGAAAAGTCATTCTGGGTATAACTAAGGAGGTGAAGCAATTTCGAGTAAGATTGGACAAAGGGACACAGTCAGCATCCCAAATGGCACCCTATTTCCTATGTAAGCCTATGCTCCGGTCAAATGTACTGCACTACATAGGGAATAGGGTAACATTTAGGATGCTGGCACAGAGATAGGACTTTCCCATGAACTCTGAGGTTACTCATGACCGTAAGAGAAATTAGACCCAATCACCTGTTCTGGTTCCCTGTCCTTTCTCAGGCCGAGCCTGAGAAAGAGACTGCTGAACCATCCCCTTCAGTTTTAGCACGCACAGAATCTATTCAGCCAAGCCTCGCATAATTAACCTTTTATCACATGAATGCAGCTCTTTGTTACCTCATATAGCAGAAGGAGATTTTCCCTGGCCCAAGTGTGTCTAGTCAACCGAATGTCTGTCGTTACCCACTGAACTCCGTCTCAAGTTACCTGTGACATTCCCCCTCCTGGTGGCACAGCACGGTAGGTGGTCCTTCCTCCCTGGTTGCAAAACAAGCCAGACTTTTTGTGTGTGTGTGTGTGTGTGTGTGTGTGTGTGTCACAAACGTGTGGTTGTTGCGTGCATGTCTAGTGTGTGTATTTACTTGGTGGAGACCTTCTGGTTTGGGGTTTCCGGTCTTCAGATGGCTCTTGCTACCATTATCCGCCCTGGTGGGAAGACGTGGATTAATAGAGAGACTAGCTACAGTACATCAGGGTAATGGGTGGTCTTGGTAGATGGTAAGGGATTAAACAACCACTTGGATATGTCGCCTGCCTGCGCCTCTAACATCTAATCAGTCTGGAGGACTAAAAACTAAAAGTGTCAGAGGGGGTGTTAGGTGGGGAATTGATGGTCCTGGATGAATCCCATCTTCCAGGGTAGCAGGCTATGAATTGCTGAGGCTAGCTCCTACATCTATATGTGTCCCAAATGGCACCCTATTCCCTTTATACTGCACTAGGCAACTTTGACCAGGGCCCATACTGCTCTTGTCAAAGGTAGTCTACTATATATGGAATAGGGTGCCATTCGGTACACAGGCTCTGCTTTAGACCTGGAGCATTTGTCTTAACCAGAAAAGCTGCTTCACAGTCTTCTTAACAGCAGCCCTGTTCCTGGGGCTGCTGGCGATTAACCTTATTAGTCCTGCTGCTGAGTAATACAGGGCTGCTTACATTAGCACAGGAGACAGTCCAAACAAAGAGCAATGAGGGCTGGATTTACTCCAACCAATGACAACAGGAAGTCCATCTCTAGTTTTCACTGAACATCAGTTACCCAAGTGAACAGCTCCAATTTAAGTGCATACAATGCTGTTACAAAGCTGTTTTAGTGCAGAAAGTCAAAAACTATTGTAGTACTTCAAACTCATTCTGACATTTGCCTTAAGGACTATGATGTCCATTGTGGTTCAGTTGATAGGGCATGGCACTTGCGAACGTAAATGTAGAGTAACTGTATTGCTCACCTCTTTAGGTATAGCACAATGCATAATTCCAAAACAAAAGGCTAGTTGTGAGAATGTTGCTGACGCCACACAGAAAAAAATGTCACTCCTGTTGAACTACTGCAATGTAGATGTTAAAGGACATCCCTTGGCCATACTGTAGGAGTGATAGGAACGTCAGCAGAGCAATGAAGAACAAACTGTAGTGTGTGTAAATGTTACAGTACTCTTCTTGCCTTGTGTACAATCGTCGACACGAACTCCAACTTGTAGCACCAGTCATGGAGCTTTATTCTGATAGAAACAGCACAAAATTACACGTCATGCAATGCACAGTTCACCATCCAACTCTGCACGTGACGCACTGTACAAAATATACGAACCCCCCCCCCCCCCCCCCAGCAGACACAGTAAGTTGCTAGCTAGTATTAGCTGGAATTCTCTACAACAAAATGCATAACAAATATGCACCAAAAAACGCTGCATCTTATGTGTGATGTTCGAATAACATTTACAAACAAATCATCACTTGGGAGTATAAAAATCACTTTTGACAGTGCAGTGCTTTTGCAACCAACAACTTACCGCTGGTTTGGTGCTTGTTCACTGGGACGATTCTAATGAAACATCCTCCCTGGTAAGCAAGCTACGCAAACCAGCCAATAAGATGCCATGTTGAGTAGGTGAAGGCAAGACAAAACTAAAACCAAAAACCCATTGGCTTAACAATAAAGTGGCAAGGGGAATCACCACCTTGTTACACTCCCCCCTACTGAATTCCACTTGCAAACAAAAATAATAAAAATACCAAACTGCACTGTGCAAACATATTAGGAACAAAGACACAACATATGTACCGAATAATCCAGAGGGAGAAAAAATAAAGTATAGATATATTTTTATACCTAATAGAGAAAACTAAAAGGTAAAGCTGTGTATATCGAGGATGCAGACCCTGCTTTAAAACAGTCACTAAATATTCCAGTCATTAGACTATTCTCCATGAGAATTAGAGTGAAAAGTGGTGGATCAATCCCCTTAGCCCTCATAGGTAAACATGCCTGTTACATGTTAAGTACACTCAGTGACTTTAAAACATCCAAGTAATAAAATAAACCACCATAAGAGACTTTATCATATGTCACATTACCATCCTGAAACCTCTACACATGGTCACAATGGTGTAAAAACAAATAAAAGATGTCAATATCATTGACCCTCTATTCACTTATTTAACCTTCAAGAGGGAACTTTCTGCTGATTCATAATCTCAATCAGTCTTGACACTGGTTCAAATAGTCTTCCTGCCCTTGACCTAATACGACCCCGACTACCTTCAACTGCATAAGGGGTAACAGTGTTGTGTACTGTTGCAATAGTGGGTCTGTCAACACAGTCAGTGCGTAACTGATCAGGTAAGGAATTTGGTAGGTCAGGACGGATATCGTAAGCAGACTGGTCAATTAGCTCACTCACTACACTGTTACGGTCTTGGTCAGATTCTTGAAGACTCTCTGATCGAGGCAGACCTTCCAGCTGCAGTATATCATCCACAGAATCCAAAGGTGGAATATCCTGAGCATCCAAGGATCGCACATCACCCTCCAGGCTTGTCACCTGTTCTTTCAGAAGGCAACTCCGACACCCACACTTTTGTTCTGTACTCAGCACCATCATCCACTGCAGTGTCCATGGCAGCTGAGACCACAAGGCTGTCATTCATGTCCACAGACTCTGTTAATCCAGACATGTCTGTTCCATCATCAACGGCAGCATGGGGAAGAGGAAGAAAGTTGACTGGCATTATCAGGTTGCGATGTACCGTCTTCTCCTGTTCAGTGGAGCTGTTCTGAATCTTAAAAGTGTGACTGTCAGCATTCAATCCAGTGACAAGGTAGACAGTATCCTCCCAACGGTCAACGAGCTTCCGCTTTCCTCGCTCCCCCTTGTTAGCCAGCAATACTCGATCCCCAATCTCCACTGGTGCGTGCTCCTCTGACTCTTCTGTCATAAAGGTCAGCATGCCTCTTCAACTGCTTCACTGCAGATGCCTGTGCTGCATTCATGGCTTCTTTCAGATCTCTCCTCAAAGACTGAACAAACCGGTCATAGAGAACCCAGAAGTTGTCGACTATGACAGAGCCAAAGACTGTCAACAGGCAGTCTTGGCGTCCTCCCAAACATTAGCAGGAAAGGGGCAAAGCCTGTGGTCTCGTGGATTGTACAATTGTACGCAAACGTGAGGGACTTGAGTGCCTGAGGCCATCTGTGCCTTGCTCTCGTCGGCAGGGCCCGGATCATGTTTCCCAACATCCTATTCATCCTTTCGCAGGACCCGTTCCCCTTCGGATGGTACTGTGTGAGACTTCTGAACACCTGCAACACTCAACAGTTCGGCTATTAAAGCGCCCTCAAAGTTGGCTCCTTGGTCTGAGTGTATACGGCGAGGCATCCCGTGGACACAGAAATAGAAACTGATAAGCTACTGACTGGCTCGGACACAAGAAGGCATGAGCCAATTTGGTAAAGTGGTCAGTAACAACGAGCACATCCAAGGACTTGTTTGAAGAATCTTCTGCAGACCAGAAGTCTATGCACACTAGTTCAAGAGGCTCAGTTGTTATTATGCTCTCAAGAGGAGCTCTTGCTTCCGGATCAGGAGTCTTGCTCACCACGCATCTCCTGCAGCACTTCACATAAGCTTTTACCTACCTCCCTCTCCAGGCCATGCCAGAAGAACCTCTGTCTTGTCAGGTAGACTGTTCTCTGTTGGCCCTGGTGGCCAGCTTCATCATGGACACCCTTCAACACCATTGCGTTCACGGAGGCTGGAACCACATACAGATACGTTTTCCACTTTGTAACCACATTCTTCGAAACACGATACACATCTTCATGGTCAACTTGTCCCAACTTCTGAGAAGACACAAAACCTCAACACTCTCATGGGCACGCTCTCTCAGGGATGGTCTTCTCCCCCTCTCCACAAAGAAGGTGACTCTGCTGATCACGCTGCTTACTCATCAGTAGGTCGTGTGGCAGAACATCGACATTGGTCTGCTCTGATGGCATAACAGCCTGTGGCAGCTGTGGCAACAGCAGTGCATGTGAGCCCACTTCACCCACCCAGCACCTGTGTGAATGAAGAACAGCTGCAACTTCATGTCTTGATAAAGCACCAGATGGGGAGGGGTCAACAGTAGTCTGACAGCTAATGACCACTTCTTCTGAGTCAGAGGCTTTGTTCAAGGGGTGGCTGGACCAGCGAAACACATCTTGTACTGTCTGTGCGCACAGCGTTAGCTTCAGCTAGTACGGTCTCGTACGGGACCCTTGTCAGGCGATGGAGTGCACTGGGTCATACGAAGGGCTCTCTGCTCAAAGCATCTGCAACAACATTTATTTTTCCAGGGATGTCCTTGATGTCAAACTCGTACGGTGGCAGCTTGGCGACCCATCTCTGTTTACAAGCATCAAGCTTTGCTTTGGTCAGAATGTATGTCAGAGATGGGACTCGGGCCTTTAGCTAAATCAACGGAGGGATTTCTGCGTATGCCCACTTTAACAACATCGCGGGCCCTTCCCATAACCTCAACTGCTTGGTCCATCACAGATACGCCCCTCTTACGCATGTAAACCATGACCATATCCTCCCACTCATGCACTGTGCACTTTTCAGAGCCATCCCCCCGAAAGTACACCGGTTCCCTGATATGACTTCAATACCAGGTTCAGGCCTGACACATCCATACCCCTAGCTGCATGCATTCCCCATACTATTGTCCCCAACATGTCCAACAATTGCCTTTGACCCCAAACAGGAGGAAATGTTCTCCCCAATGGAATGACCAATCTGCTGTACTATGTCTGCTATGAAACCCATGGAGACCTCCCCACTCCATGTATTAGGCAAAACTCTTTCATACACATCCTTGGGCGTTTCCGTGGGTAAACTATCATTAAAACCCTCCAGTTTAGGCATAGTTGTAGAAGAAACTGGAATTTTGGCTGAACCCCTACCAACAGATGGTGACAGATTAAATGTTAGGAAACCCCTACCTCTCCCAACACCTTCCATCTTAACAATGGGAAATCAACACACTAATAACAAATTTAAATAGCAAAGAAAGTATATATATTTTTTAACCTCATGTCAAAATCTAACATATCTAGTACACTGGTAAAACTCACCCTACTTATATCAGATATACGTTAGAATTGCAAATAAACAAGTAACACAAAAGTTATATTGTTTATCTGTGGAGAGTCTCAGCCAGAGAAATCATCAATTTCGATAATTAAAACGCTGCAGTAGCGCCCTCCTGTGGCAAAATGCGATATCGCCATAAACTGCACCAGCAACGTCTTATTTGACTCTTCAACGGCAACCATGGCGAAGTTCTGGGATGGAAATACAGCGACGGATGATCCGATCCAGAAGAACGGTCACGGCACCACTGTAACAGTACTCTTCTTGCGTTGTGTACAATCAATCATCGACACGAGCTGCAACTTGTAGCACCAGTCATGGAGCTTTTCTGATAAACAGCACAAAATTGCACATCATGCAATGCACTGTTCACCATCCAACTCTGCACGTGATGCACACTGGTTTGGTGCTTGTCCACTGGGTAATGTAGTTAACAAAATAATATAACAATTGCAATATACAATATAATATTTTGAACAATGTCCCTGATAGAAACAGCACAAAATTTACCCCCCCGCCCCCCCCCCCTACCCCCACCTACCCCCACCAGACATAGTATGTTGCTAGCTAGTATTAGCTGGAATTCTCTACAACAAAATGCATAACAAATATGCACCAAAAAACTGGGGGACTTTTCCCGTTGGTTTTTCCCATTGGTCCCAGGATTCAAACTGGCAACCCTCCAGTTGCTGGCTCGGCTCTCTAGCCTGCCGCCCCCTGACATGTGTGATGAAGGTGGCATGAGGCCTAATTTAAATGTATAGATCTGAAAATACAACCGACAACTTTGATTTGTTTGCTCATTAAATCTTACCTTTAATATAGTTAACAAAGCAAATTATGGATTTAAACACTCCAATCAAGTATACAGTTAGCATACATAACATACTTTAGCGATTCAGCTGTCACTGTACTGTACCCTCATAAAACAGAGGATGACAGTTGGGTAGCACCATTATAAAAAGTACAATAAAATGAGACACTCGCACACACATTATTGTAAAAGAAAAAAACAAAGAAAAAAAATGATTTGAAAATCCCTGACTTTTACAACAATAAGTTACTTATGGAAAATATGAGATTGTTCATGAATGTCAAAGGAAACATGTATTTTCTCACTATAAGGCACTGAGGGGGATTAGTTGTATCCCTCCATTTTAACTACCGTACCACCACCACTCTGTTGTGGTGTGGAGCAGACTAATGTCTGCTATTTGGTCACAGTTTTTACAATGGAAAAGGAACTTTTCAGGCACTTGGGACTGGTACTGGGTTTATTACAGATGTCAGAGTGAGAGAACACCACAGAATAACTTCAAATAGAGCATACTGATGACATCTGAGGGAGTACCCTGTACCACAGATGAAAAGATTGGTGAGGGTAACAACCCTGCACTTCAAAATGATGTTGTCTAAATTTCCCAAGGAAGAGGAAATTGAATAAATTATGAAATCAACTTGCTGCACAATTCTAAGTGAGAAAAAAGGCACAGGACATCTCTTGGAATAAGACTGTTTGTTAAACATTTCCCAACAGTAATGCACTTACTGGCAGTTAGTTATTGCATCCTATTATGGTATTGTACTGTACTGTATCCTCAATAAGCATCTTCATTAAGCTACTCAGAGAGTAGCCTACATGAGGCACCTACTGCATAAAGCCATTACAAACTATTATTAGCTAATGATCAATAAAGTCTGTAGTGTTCCCAAATATGCCTTTGTTCATAGTCCAAGAGAGATAATTATTTGTCAGAGATATCCAAACTCCGGGAAAATTACCTTTTGAATTAACATTTTATCATATAAAAAAAAAGAAAGTGCGGCCGAATTCCCTTTATAATGCACTAATTTTGTCCAGGGCCCAAACATAGTGCACTATATAGGGAATAGGGTGCCATATGAGTCTCATCATCACCTCTAGTGGGGAGCAGTGGGGTTGTACATTTCATGTCTCTAACCCAAGCGTGACAGAGAAACTCTCAGTCCCGTATTGACCTCAACCAGAGAGCTGGGATTGGGAGAGGCTACCTGGTTCTGGGAAGACAGAAGGATACATCAAATGGTCTGCCTAAGAAGCAGAGGGGATGTCTGAAAGAGGTGGGCAGTGGGTTGCTTCTTTAGGCATAACCAATGAGTGCTGTCCATATACTGTGGCACTCCCCACTAGGAGGGTTCATAACAGCTGTAGGCGTGTATTGGCAACACAATAAAATAGTTATCCTGTATTGCTGACTGGGAGGGAGAGACAGGGGGAGAGAGCGAGGGGTTTGGGGGGCTTTTTGGCAGTCTCTCTGTGGTGGTGATGATTCTGTTCTCCTCTTTCATCCTTTTATCTGTGTATAACCTGGTTGTTCAGTAGCCCAGGGAAGGACTCCTCAGTCTCAGTGCTTAACGAACCACCTGGACACAGGAAAGGAGACAAATGTTCACCCAGTGTTACAATTCAAAATGTCACAACACTCTTAACGCATGACCCTTTTCAAACCAAAGTTCGTCAGACGTCTAAATGTCAAGATGAAAGCAAGTCCCACTGTTATATCTAGCTTAGCTGTAAAAGAACGCACATCGGCGCGGTTTCGCATTGTAGGTTTTATGACATGTGCCACTCATTCTGACAACCCATTCATACGTAAAGCAGCACACGGTCTTAAACCATAACAACCCACACTCTGACGTACAGCACGTCGTACCAGACATAACAATCCCACCTCCCCTTTCCAAAACCAGGGACTGGTACCAACGAAAAATGTCCATAGAACCTAGAGTGATGCCTGTAAGAAAGAAACATTAACCCTTAAACGGAAGAGGTAAACAACGACTCTCCAAACTAGACACTTCAGTCCATTAACCTGGAGGTTGGCGAAGACACCTAACGGAGCCTAAGAGGGAATGGAGGTTAAGTAGCCCTCCAGATGAGCGGGGCGAGTTCGTGCCCGCATAGGCCGTTCTTCAGCCGCCACCGCTTGTGGCTCTGGCCCTTCGGGAGCCCACAGAGGCTGGGACTCAGGTGGTAGTAGTGGAGGTCCATCAGGTGGTGTCTCTGTTTGTCTTGTTGAAACCCTGTTTCATTGTTCTTTGGTACCTGCCTGCTTTGCTTGGATGCGCCTAGTCGCCGGTGCTGCTACGCTCTGTGTTCTGAGTCTGTCCAGTGGCAGTTCCATCTCACGACCAAGCATGAGAGATCCCGGGGAGACCTGTGTTGTTGTGTGTTTGCTTGCTCTGTAGCGCATGAGAGTTTGGGTCAAGGCAGTACAGAACGTGCACCCCTAGACCAGGTGCGCTCTGATGCCGTTCTACAGCATTTGGTTGAAACGTTCCACCCCTTCTTTAGCTTGTTGGTTGTAGTAGGCCGTGCAGATGTGTTTGATTCCCTTGTTGCTGAGATAGGAGGAGAACTCGACAGTCAGTTGGAGCCCATTGTCCTTGGTGAGGGTGAGGGGTAGGCCCCACCTTGTGAACAGGCTGTCTAGGATGTCCATGATGGCCTGTGCTGTGACAGTTCCGACAGGAAGCACTTCTGGCCACTGAGTTCATACGCCACCACCAGGAAGCGCTGATGGTGAGGGACTGTGTGCCCATGGATCTCGCAACAGATGTCCAGGGGCGGGGAGGCCATGCGAGAGGCTGCAGGGGGGGGTTGGGCGGACCTTCCTGTTTTCCCACTGAGGAGGCATGCAGCACAATCCCTAAACAGGGCTTCAATGTCGTGGTTGATGCCTGGCCACCCCACAAGGTCTCGACACCTTCACTATGCCCAAGTGACCTTTGTGGGCTATGGATAGAACACGCGCATGCAGGCTACTCGGGACCACAATGCACAACCCTCGAGAGCCACAGACGTCTTCCCAGCAAGAAGGTTTGTGCTTCACCCTGGCAAAAGGCACCAGCTCTTCCGGCACACGTGCTGGCCATCCAGTGAGTATGTAGGTGTGCAGGGTAGACAGTGTGAGGTCCTGTTCCGATGCTTGCTTCAGTTCCTCCAGTTCAGTTCTCAGTTCCTGACACGGCTGGCTGAAGGGGAGCGAGTGTCAATGGAGCGTCAGAGGAGGTCTGCAACCATGTTATCCCTCCCCAGAGAGAACTTCAGCTGATAGTCATACTGTCTGAGGCGGTTGGCCCATCTGTGCAGCCGAAGTGGCTTGTGGCCAGTTCCTGAGGCTCACAGTAGCGTCGTGAGAGACTGGTGGTCAGTTCGGAGCGTGAACAGCCGGACGTATAGGTAGAGGTACCACTTTTTGCACGCCCAGACACAGGCCAGTGCTTCTCGTTTGACCACAGAGTACCATTACTTAGTGGGGCTCAGGGCCCTCGAAGCAAAGGCGATGGGCCTCTCAATGCCATTCTGCAGCTTTGAGAGGACAGCTCCAAGTGCTCCAGCTGAGGCTTCACAGGTGGCAATGGTGGGGCAGACGGGGTCAAAGTGAGCTAAGACTGGGGCTGTGGTGAGCTGGCTCCTCAGTGAGCGGACCGCGTCTGAGCAGGCCCGTGTTCAGGCACATGGCTCGTCCTTCTTGAGCTGCTGCCGAAGGGGCGCTGTGGTCTGAGGGTAGTGGGGCAGAAACCGGAGGTACTAGGCTGTCATGACCAAGAATGAGGCCACCTGAGAGGCAGAGGTAGGTTCTGGGATGCAGTGGACGACTTCAATGTTCGACATGAGTGGGCCAATGCCTTTGGCCGACAGGCGGACTCCCACAAACTCAACGTCTGGAGCTGTAAAGGTGCACTTTTCGCCGTTCAGGGTCAGGTTGTTTCACAGTAGAGGACTGAATACATCACTCTGACATTTTATGACATGTGCCACTCATTCTGACAACCCATTCATACGTAAAGCAGCACACTGTCGTAAGCCATTACAACATACAGTAACATACATAACACCCACGACAGCAGTTGTGTAGATCCATCAACTGCGTATGCCTCCACCAAAAATGAATGCCATATAGCTGGGTCAATATATCTTGACATTAGTCTACTTCTGAAAACATCTAACTTTCATTTAAGAGTGAAATGATCTTTTAATTCAAGGAGGGTGGTGGAACAATGCAGTAACACAGAATGTTCTACCAATGCTTGGTGCACCATTGCCTCACCATTATGACAGCTGTACATCCATATACGGTGGCCGTCGTATCTGCATCTGCACTTCATGAAGTTATTGGAGTAGTCGGACTCAGGCACCTCATAGTTAGGGTTAATAACAACCTGTGGGACAGAGGCAAATGCTGTGAGTGGCCATAGTGACAATCTAACAAGTGTCTGGCAGAGACAACTAGTCCAACATGGAGATGACGAGGAAGCCAATCCAACTCTACAACTAACAAAATACATAGTTTGCATACTACATGAGAACCTCAATCGATAACATAGAATAATAGTGGTGGCGGCCAAAATTGCACCCTATTCCCTATAGTGGACTACTTTTGACCAGAGCCCTATCAAACGTAGTGCACTATATGGGGAATAGGTTGCCATTTGGGAGTTTACAGCATGTAACCATTAAAGTCACTTACCTGGAATATGTAATCTCCGGGCTTAATGTCTGTGATGTCGATCCACTGGCAGTCAATATCATGTCTGTACGTATCCCAGCAGCCCACAGTGATGCCTTGTTCCCCAAAGTTGGCACACTCATATCTTTTCTCAACACCTGCCAAAGTTATAATCAATCAAAGACAAACAGGTAAGCACATACTTTTGCACGATGGATGCTTTTGTGAGTGACAGTTTGGCTATTGCTCGGAGTTGGATGGATATAGGCTGTATTATATTCCGCTTGGAGTGAGGAACACCGAGTAGACGAGGGCTTTCCACACTACTGAGCTGAACAGAGCGTAGCCTAACCTACTGAGAATGCCTATTTACACATCTGCCATAGTTACTGGAACCAGGCTGAAAGGAACGACGCGGCACAGTTTGGTTCAGGTTAGCATGATAGTGTAAAAAAGGGTCAAAGGTTGCCGGAGGGTGGCATGAATGGGGAAGTTGCATGGCCTCGGTCAAAAGTAGTGCACTGGGGAATAGGGTGCCATTTGGGGTGCAGCATGTCTCTCCGGGCTCTTACCCTCTTCACATTCGGTGTCCTCCAGACAGAAGCTGGCCTTGTGTCCCTCTGCCACCTTGGTGCCGTTGAGGCTGAGCAGGTCGTAGTGGGTGAACACCTCCATGCTGTGATAATGGCTGGACACAGAGAGAGACACGTTTATTCAACTAACCTCTAGTTTGCAATCGCAGTGCAATCGCAGTGCAATCACAGTGCCTAGTATATTCTCTCTGAAGCACAAGAGCTCGAGACACTGTTGAAACACATGGCACCAAGGCCAAAGAAACCGAAAATAAACATTTATTTTAAAAATTGTATATATTTAGTGATTCTATGTATAATCCCACAGGGCCGTTGGCAGAAGGCTGATTGGAGCGCCACTGCATGCTGTCATGTTTTGGCCACCTGAGGATACACCAAGGGTTTGATGTGTGTAGAGCTGGTGACTGTGTGAAGCTGCCAACATTGCACAGTTCATCCAATGCCTTGACCACAAACATCTGAGACATTTCAGTCCATGGTCAATTACAGGGCAGAGAACTTATGGAAATGGAAAACGTTCAGTGGAACTTTCTCTAAACATATCGTTTTTTTTGTTGCTTCTGACAGTTATTTCCAAACAGTGTTAAAATAACCAATCCTGTTGAGCGACACAACTGTGAGGTTAATAAATCACCAATTTAAACAACAACAAAAAAAGGAAATGATCATACAGTTTCACAGACAGACAAACAGACAGGAAAATCCATGGAGCTACTTGCCTGTGGCAGTCATGCCACACCCAGGAGTGGCGTTCAGCCTTGGGACGGAAGTCAGACTGCCCGTTGTTGTGGATCTGGGAGGAGAAGCGCAGCAGGCGGCGGTGAGAGCTGGCAGGGGTCTCACTGGAGGTGGTGGATAGGCAGTTCTCCTCATAGGCACACTGCAGCATGAACATGGGCCTGTCCTCCATATAGGTGGTCTGCTCCACTATCTGGGGGTTCAGCACCAGGTCAGGGGCAGCTGAGGGGAGAGCAGGGAGTTGTGGCGGTTACAGGTTCGAAATCAGACCATACTTTATCCTCACAATTTACTGTAACGTGTCGTCCTGCTGACTACGGAAATTACAATGTTACAGATCCGCACTCAAAAGATTGAAAGATGAGATTGCAGGTAGGATGAGCCTGAAGGATGCTTATAATAGCCATTAAGTCATAGTAGGCCAGGCGGGACAAATGCATGTTTTAGCATGCAAGCAATCATCCTCTTTCAATGCAAGACATCTAGTCCAGGCAGACGACTGTCTGTGAGGAAAAGACAGTATGAGTTCCCTCTTACTCTCTGAGCAAGAGACTCCGGCAGCATTGCGTCCCCCTCCTTTAGGACAGTTAAGATGAGCTCCATGGTGCAGGCACTGGGAAAGGGACATCTCAGTGCCAGAACATCGCACTCCACTCATCACCACAGGGTCAGCACTCACCTCCCCTGGCCAGTACCACGTCTCCTACAGGACAGGAACACAGCATGATAGCAGTCATTGAGTGGTTTAGATCAGACAGAGAATTTGTGGAATTTTGTCATAAGTTGTGTTTGCTATGCTAATATATTATTATATTTATATGTTCAAATAAGTAGTTGGATAATTCAACAGTACTTGTATGTAGATACCAGTAAGTGTAAATGAGTTGAAAAGTGTACCGGTAGTATTCACATTCACTATGGATTCAAGGAGGATAGCAAGACATACTCTATGGGCAAAGCAGTTTTTCTACCAACCACAAGAGGGTTGGTATCTATCTGCAACATTAAAGCTGATCTACCCCCTAAATGAAAAACTATTTTTTTTAAATATAAATATATATATATATTTTTTTTTACCACAAGAGGGGGCAACCTGTTCATTATCTCTCTAGCTATGCATTAGTGGCACTGTTCCTTGGCTTAGTTCTTCATTTATCCCTGAAGTGTAGCCATCACAAACATTAAAACCAACTACAGACTACAAAGTAGACAAGGTCTAATTGTATTCATACGTTGTGTTATATTGTAATTCAGGAGTAACAGTAATCATTCCTCATAAATCTCGGTTCTATAGCAACCATCATTTCCACCATTCCAAGGTTTACAGAGATTTCCCAAACCCACTATTACTGTTATCAAGCAGTCTAGTAAAAATCCATTTGACACAACAAATACTGTGCTGTCTGATGGGAAGGTCTGCGTAATGCTTCTCAGGTGCAAACAGTTAAGAGATGACGGTCCTACAACACCAGAGGAGGTATTTGTCACCCGTAGCAACTAGAGACACAGTTTTAGAAGACTGAATGAGGGCCCTAATTTGGGAAAGCTGTCATTTGGAACAGAATTGATGTCAAAAGGACAGATTACATGGTATGGGGGACAAGGATTTTTTTCTGATTCACAACAGGCTGATGACCTTTTTTCAGTAGGGTAACTGTACAGTGCTGTAATGCTGCGGAGAGCACTGCTGCATGTTCGGACAGGTCGTCAAAATTAGGAATTTGTTCTTAATTGATTTACCTGTATAAATAAAGGTTCAATAAATAGACATTTCAAAAAAACATTTCTCACCTGGAAGGCATTGCTGGCGAAGCCGAGGTCAAGCTGTCTGCACACGACCATAGCCTCGATGGTGCCCCAGCCATCACTGCACACCGTACCCCATGCCTGGGAGCCGTTCCTCTCCACCAGCACCTCCACACGCCCCTCGTTTGGGTTACGTCCCCCACTCAGACGCAGCTGCACAGAGAGACACATGAGAGGTATTTAGCTACAAACATACAGATAGCAGCAATAGGAATACTACTTTGTCATTACTGCAATATACAATGTTTATATTTTATGAAAGAAAGAAATGTACTGTAGGAAAATGTTAAATCTTATTGACTATAGTGATGAGAACAGCACATACAGTGGGGAGAACAAGTATTTGATACACTGCCGATTTTGCAGGTTTTCCTACTTACAAGGCATGTAGAGGTCTGTCATTTTTATCATAGGTACACTTCAACTGTGAAAGACGGAATCTAAAACAAAAATCCAGAAAATCACATTGTATGATTTTTAAGTAATTCATTTGCATTTTATTGCATGACATAAGTATTTGATCACCTACCAACCAGTAAGAAATCCGTCTCTTTAAAGTTTTTCTTTAAGAAGCCCTCCTGTTCTCCACTCATTACCTGTATTAACCGCACCTGTTTGAACTCGTTACCTGTATAAAAGACACCTGTCCACACACTCAATCAAACAGACTCCAACCTCTCCACAATGGCCAAGACCAGAGAGCTGTGTAAGGACATCAGGGATAAAATTGTAGACCTGCACAAGGCTGGGATGGGCTACAGGAGAATAGGCAAGCAGCTTGGTGAGAAGGTAACAACTGTTGGCGCAATTATTAGAAAATGGAAGAAGTTCAAGATGCCAGTCAATCACCCTCGGTCTGGGGCTCCATGCAAGATCTCACCTTGTGGGGCATCAACGATCATGAGGAAGGTGAGGGATCAGCCCAGAACTACACGGCAGGACCTGGTCAATAACCTGAAGAGAGCTGGGACCACAGTCTCAAAGAAAACCATTAGTAACACACTACGCCGTCATGGATTAAAATCCTGCAGCGCATGCAAGGTCCCCCTGCTCAAGCCAGCGCATGTCCAGGCCCGTCTGAAGTTTGCCAATGAACATCTGGATGATCCAGAGGAGGAATGGGAGAAGGTCATGTGGTCTGATGAGACAAAAATAAAGCTTTTTGGTCTAAACTTCACTCGCCGTGTTTGGAGGAAGAAGAAGGATGAGTACAACCCCAAGAACACCATCCCAACTGTGAAGCATGGAGGTGGAAACATCATTCTTTGGGCATGCTTTTCTCCAAAGGGGACAGGACGACTGCACCGTATTGAGGGGAGGATGGATGGGGACATGTATCGCAAGATCTTGGCCAACAACCTCCTTCCCTCAGTAAGAGCATTGAAGATGGGTCGTGGCTGGGTCTTCCAGCATGACAACGACCCGAAACACACAGCCAGGGCAACTAAGGAGTGGCTCCGTAAGAAGCATCTCAAGGTCCTGGAGTGGCCTAGCCAGTCTCCAGACCTGAACCCAATAGAAAATCTTTGGAGGGAGCTGAAAGTCCGTATTGCCCAGTGACAGCCCCGAAACCTGAAGGATCTGGAGCAGGTCTGTATGGAGAAGTGGGCCAACATCCCTGCTGCAGTGTGTGCAAACCTGGTCAAGAACTACAGGAAACGTATGATCTCTGTAATTGCAAACAAAGGTTTCTGTACCAAATATTAAGTTCTGCTTTTCTGATGTATCAAATACTTATGTCATGCAATAAAATGCAAATTAATTACTTAAAAATCATTCAATGTGATTTTCTGGATTTTTGTTTTAGATTCCGTCTCTCACAGTTGAAGTGTACCTATGATAAAAAATTACAGACCTCTACATGCTTTGTAAGTAAGAAAACCTGCAAGATCGGCAACAGTGTATCAAATACTTGTTTTCCCCACTGTAAAGTCTCCATTAAAGATAGTCAGGTAAAGAGCACAGGCTAACACACAGACACACGCACACAGACACAAGCACACAGACACTCACCCTCTCCTGGAAGCCCATTGCTGGGACGTTACACCTCACGGCTGCATCCTCCTCATGGCTGCAGCCCAGCGACTCTTTGTTGAAGAAGCACTCTGTGATGGACTTCTCAAAGCCAGAGCACTCAATCTCATTCATATGGACTGGGCCCATGCCTGGGAAACACACAAAGAAGAATTATACTGGTAAGAGATGGGGCAGAGACTCTTGGAGTTGACACTCTCCCAGATGTTCAGGGAAGCTAAAACAACAGTTGAGTGTGGCCAAAAACGGTGTGGTTCCACGTTGACATGTAAATGGAACTGTGGTGAATCTAAGTCAAAGTCCAAGACTCTCTTGTTTCAGTCAACAAGCTCATGGGAGACCACGCATTTGAATGCATTGCAGGATTGCAGGGTCTTGTCAACACTTTTTTTAGATGAGTTTCATTATTGAAGGTTAAAGAGGATGTTTTCATGTCTGTTCTAGCTGGTCTGCTATTAAGATGTGTCTTTCTGTAACTTATTTTCCTGGAGGCCTTAGATACAGTGATAGTGTTCCTTTCTCCTTGACAGTAGTAAATCATGTGGGGAAAATATTTTTGTCCAGAATTCTCTCTGGATGCTTCTCAAATGGCACCCATTTCGTCACTGTCTGATGAAAACCTTGTAATAAAATGTTTGCCGATTTAATTTACTTTTATACACATTTATTGAAAGCAGTAACTCCCTTCAATGAACACTGAACATGTCAGGACTCCAGGACCCCAAAAAATGTATAAAAAGAAACTCCAAACGTTTCAGAAATGTTTGTTTGTTAATGGGAAAATTGTATGTTTTGAAAAGTTCCTGTTTTGGAGATAAGAGGTTTTCATCAGACAGCAACGATATAGTGTACTACTTTTCGTCAAAGGTAGGGACTATGTAAGAGATAGGGTGCCATTTGAAACTTAGCCCATATGCTGTTTCCATGTTCCATAATGTGCCATTATTCTGTAATTTACTACTCCTTTTTTTCAGTCTCATGCCTGTGTGGACTAGCTCGGAGATAAAATTAATAATAGCTGTACCTATTCGGAAAACAGCAGTGTGCAATTCCTTTCAACCCTGTTATAGTGTCCTGTGTAGCTCAGCATGGCCCTTCAGCCTCACTGAAAATAGGTGAATTATTTAAAGACACAGTTAAATCAAATCAAACTTTGTCACATACGCCGAATACAACAAGTGTAGACCTTACCGTGAAATGCTTGCTTACAAGCACTTAACCAACAGTGCAGTTCAAATAAACTAAAGTAACACAATAAAACAACAATAACGAGGCTATATACAGGGAGTACCGGTACCAAGTCAGTGTGTGGGGGTACAGGTCAGTTAATTTGGTCATTTGTACATGTAGATAGGGGTGAAGTGACTATGCACAGATAATAAACAGTGGGTTGCAGAAGTGTACAAAACAAATGGGGGGGTGGGGGATGATGTATATAGTCCAGTGGGCATTTGATTAGTTGTTCAGCAGACTTATGGCTTGGAGGTAGAAGCTGTTAAGGAGCCTTTAGGTCCTAGACTTGGTGCTCTGGTACCGCTTGCCGTGCGGTAGCAGAGAAAACAGTCTATGACTTGGGTGACTGGATTCTCTGACAATGTTATGGGCTTTCCTCTGACACTGCCTATTATATAAATCCTGGATGGCAGGAAGTTTGGCCCCAGTGATGTACTGGGCCGTACGCACTATCCTCTGTAGCGCCTTACGGCCAGATGCCGAGCAGTTGCCATACCAGGCAGTGATGTAACTGGTCAGGATGCTCTCAATGGTGAAGCTGTAGAACTTTGAGGATCTGGGGACCCATGCCAAATCTTTTCAGTCCCCTGAGGCCTGAGGAGGAAAAGGTTTTGTTGTGCCCTCTTCACGACTGTCTTGGTGTGTTTGGACCATGATAGTTCGATGGTGATGTGGACACTAAGGAGCGTGAAACTCTCGACCCGCTCCACTACAGCCCTGTCGATGTTAACGATTACAGTTACTGTAAGATCTGCTGAATACCTCATTTTGACTGTGAGTCAGCGATACCTACTGTATATGGGGAGGGTCCATGCCTTTATGCCTCCGTTATTGGTCTGCCTCTGCAGAAAAAAACATATCCATGGTAACTAATATCCCCGCAGGTAACACTGAGTGAGAGAAAACTGGTCAGTAAATAGTATGTCCTCGTTTTGGCAAGGCCCATGTCCCTGGAGGGAAAGATGAGGTCTAGAATAAGGGAGTGGATACATGATGTACTCTTTAAATATAGCATTTCTCTCCACTACAGCCTTTCAATTACAGTCCTGGAATATGGCAAGTACGGCCTTGCATTGTTCAGCTCACTGTGACTCTGAGCCTGTATTCACAAAGAATCAGAGTAGAAATGCTGATCGAGGAACAGGTCCCCCTTTTTCATGTTATCTCAGTCATTATGATCCAAAAGGCCAAACGTATCCTAGATCAGCACTGCTACTCTGTGAAGCTTTATGAATATGGGCTCCGAACTGCAGAGAACAAATAACAAGTTTAACTGATCCATTCCATTTCTATAACCCAGCCTGATCCGGTCCTCCAGCAGACTTCCTGTTTTTCAGGTCAGGGTTAGTGACGGCTCAAAAAGTCGGCAAATAAGGGATAGTATTACAGACTGTTAGATCTTTTGGACATTTGGTGAACACATGTAGTTCTAAAGCTACAGTACACAATGAAGCTGTTCATGTAGATGTTTCTTTGTATTCCAGGAATTCAAGTGGTTATCTTTTGCGCAGTTAGGCCAATGTTGTTTGATTGACTGTTGATTGAAAATGGTGAAACAAACCCAATACTCTTGGACAGCTACTCTAAAAATGACCAGTCAAACTTGCATGACCTCTAATCTGATTTTGATGACCTATGCAATAACAAAGGTTTGTTTTTAATCTATTCAAGGCCTTTTACATAGAGCAAACATTATAATAGTCCACTTCATCTTCAGCCCAGTCCACTGCTAGTCTGACCAATATGTTGGAATGCCCATCATGTACTTGGCCAGATGTAATGTTGTGATTGGCACTGTTATTGTAAGTAGGACTGAGTTCCAATCCCTACCCTGTCCAAGCCGACCACCAGACAGGGCCTCCTTGGCACTCCCGAAGCCCAGCTCTCGACACACCACCGTGGCTGACAGGAGGCTCCAATTATCATCACAGATGGTTCCCCACTCGCCGTTCTTTAGCACCTCCACACGACCTTCCCCTACGATGGCCCCACCTCGCAGACGCACCAACGTTTGCTGCAGGAACAAGCGGGAGATCAGACTCATAGTAGGCTGAGTTATTCGAACACCCAAAGCAAGGCATATGCATTAAGTCACATGAACACATATTGAAATATGAAAGACAACAGAAGGTACAGTAAGTAGACCTTACTGGTCCAACAAGCAGAAATACAGAGTTCAACTTTCCATAAATGAATGATTCCTTATTGAGAAATAAATAACTGTCTAGAGGTTGCCATCTATAAAGAGTTACAAAACCTCCGTTTTGAATTGGCTCTTTCCCAGACTTTCTGAGAAGCTAGAAGAACGATTGAGTGAGGGCTGTGAGGCTACAGACTGGGTAGCTCCAAGTTTACACCGTGGTACATGTTACTCCCATTTACAGTTTTGGCATATTGGAAGTGGACACATTAGTAGCATAACCGTATCTTATTTTCTCCGATATGTAATTACAGACAGCAATGCATAAGTGTTTGCATGCAGTTTGGGATTGACACTGATTTGTGGTTTGTGTTCCCATACCAAAAAAGGAAACTATAACCTATGTTTATTGCCAGTATACATATAATATTCTAAATAGGTATCTGAAAAACCTAAAATACCAAAGCCATCATAGAATGTTTACATATTCAAAAGCAGTAAGTATTTGAGTGATGCCTGAATATTTCTTAGGTGAACCTGTGGTAGGGAAAGAGGGAAATATGGTTTTGAAAATGGGATTGACAATTTGAACCAAAGCAGGGACAGGAATAGCATTCTCTAATGTAGAGAATTAGCTTAATAGCAGTGTGCCATATTAGCAGTGTGCCTAAACAACTCTGGCATCACAGCGAAGTCTTATTCTGCCTCAAGGCTTCTGCCTCAACTAGTTCAGGATCCTAATACTTCAGTGTCAAAATAATGCTTTGCCACTTGGAACAAACTGGTTGAATCAACGTTGTTTCAACATAATTTGTCAATATATTGTGATGTGGAATCTACGTAGAAAATATATTGGATTGATTTGGAAAAAGTAATCAATGTAAACTGTGGTTTTGAGGGTGAAATTTCAACCATAGGATTATGTCATCATGGTAACCAAATTTCAGCATAGACAAACCTTGTATAAAATAAGTTGAATTCGTACCTTTAAAACAACGTCAGATCATCAACATTATATCCACTATCAGAAAAATAGACTGGGCAGCACCTCCTACTGGAGAATGTATGTCTCCCAAAGAGAGTTTTAACCAAACCCAGTGCTGTTTATCTTTGATATTTGTCACAGACTATTAAAACCGGTTTTAAAACTTCTTACTGCTGAAATCCCGTTAACAGGATCGATTTTACAACAGCCAGTGAAAGTGCAGGACGCCAAATTCAAACAACAGAAATCTCATAATTAAAATTCCTCAAACATACAGTATTATACACCATTTTAAAGATACACTTGTTGTTAATCCCACCGCAGTGTCCGATGTCAACAAGGCTTTACAGCGAAAGCACACCATATGATTATGTTAGGTCAGCACCTAGTCACAGAAAAACACAGCCATTTTTCCAGCCAGAGAGGAGTCACAAAAAGCAGAAATAGAGATAAAAATTCATCACTAACCTTTGATGATCTTCATCAGATGACACTCATAGGACTTCATGTTACACAATACATGTATGTTTTCTTCAATAAAGTTCATATTTATATCAAAAAATCTCAGTTTACATTGGCGCGTTATGTTCAGTAATGTTTTGCTTCCAAAACATCCGGTGATTTTGCAGAGAGCCACATCAATTTACAGAAATACTCATCATAAATCTTGATGAAAATACAAATGTTATACATGGAATTAAAGATATACTTCTCCTTAATGCAACCGCTGTGTCAGATTTCAAAAAAGCTTTACGGAAAATGCACACCATGCAATAATCTGAGTACAGCACTCAGAGACCAAAACAAGCCATACAGAAAACCCGCCATGTTGTGAAGTCAACAGAAGTCAGAAATAGCATTATAAATATTCACTTACCTTTGATGATCTTCATCGGAATGCACTCCCAGGAATCCCAGTTCCGCAATAAATGTTTATTTTGTTCGATAAAGTCCATCATTTATGTCCAAATACCTCATTTTTGTTTGCATGTTTAGTTCACAAATCCAAATTCATGAGGTGCAGGCACTTAGTTCAGATGACAGTTCAATTACAGTTCGTAGAAACATGTCAAACGATGTATAGATTGAATCTTTATGATGTTTTTAACATAAATCTTCAATAATATTCCAACCGGACAATTCCTTTGTCTTTAGAAAGGAAAAGGAACACAGCTAGCACTCACGGGCGCGCACGACACTGAGCTCATGGCATTCTGCCAGACACCTGACTCAAACAGCTCTTATTCTCTCCCCCTTCACAGTAGAATCCTGAAACAAGGTTCTAGACTGTTGACATCTAGTGGAAGCCTTAGGAAGTACAATCGGACCAAATTTAACATTGTATATTGAATAGGCAAAGACTTGAAAACCTACAAACCTCAGATTTCCCACTTCCTGGTTGGATTTTTTCTCAGGTTTTTGCCTGCCATATGAGTTCTGTTCTACTCAGACATCATTCAAGCAGTTTTAGAAACTTCAGAGTGTTTTCTATCCAAATCTACTAATAATATGCATATCTTAGCTTCTGGGTCTGAGTAGCAGGCAGTTTACACTGGGCACCTTATTCATCCAAGCTACTCAATACTGCCCCCCAGCCATAAGAAGTTAAAACAAAAAACACTCTGAGTAGGTTTTAGGGTGATGCTAAGACACTGCCCAGACAAACTCTGAGCCAGGAGTAAAATCAACTCATAAATGTTTATTTCACCTGGTAATCACGACAGTTTGAGGTACAGCAAAGGAAAGATAGTGATGACGGTCAATGACATTGTTGCAAATGATGGGGAATAACTGTTACGCACGCCTCTATGAAGAGGGAACGCAACACCCTGCTACAACTAAACTCTCCGTTAAGTGAAAAAGGTATGGACTGTAGGTGCGAGTAAGGATGACAACAGGCAGAATGTGGTACCGTTTATCAGCTGCTTGAGGGATTTCAGGAAGCCATTTCCTGAAATAAACACATGCACAAACATAAACTACAACACATAACCTGGGGAACGTAACAATAACCAATTGCAACGAGGCATCGCAAGCTGGGAACTCTATAGCACGCTTCAGACAATCACGGTGAATGTGACTGTACATATTAATGTTGCAAGGGTAAAACGTTTGATATAATTTTGCTTGACACAATCATTTCTCTTAATTATCGCCTAATGTGTTGGCTTGCATAACTTTTTTTTTCTTTTTTCTGGTTGTTAAAAGCTGAATTTTGACAGTTTTACCATTATATCAACACACTTGTCACTACCGTTTAACAACCAATGAGGTATATAAACCCTGGATTGCTATTGCTATATATTGGCCATTGAGAGGCTTTGAAGCCACCGGTCGGCCATATGCGACTCATTTCAGGAAACTAGACTTATGTCGCACGTCACTACTTCACAGGAGAGCCATTTGAACGTAAACCGTTTTTTTTTAACCAAAATGCATTTTTTGGCAGAAATGCCTTCTGGAACATGTGAACTTTCATGTGCCGTAATAACAAACGTGTATGCCATCTATAAATACAAATAAAATTGTTAACAAGCCTAGTTGGTTTAGCCACAGAAAAATACATGATTGGCTGAGATAATGGGTGGGCTGGACATGCCGAGAGATGAGTTCGGATTGGTCTGCCATGTAGCATGCTTCTGTCTATAACATGAGCTGGTCAGTATGTGTAGGTAATCCTTTCTAACGCGGCTTGTTGAAAGATATAACGTAGTAGAACTGCAAAGCTGTTGCTCTCCACTTTCTGGAGGACTGAGTTTTGAAATCAGTGGAATGCACAGTGGAATTAGAGTATGATAGCTTAGGAGATGGAGAAAATTCTGGCGTTTGAATGCAAATATGCAGACGGAGTCGAAAAACGAACACCTGTATAAAAATTACATCTTCAAACTAAGGCAACCATGGCATCCATGACAGAGAGGGAGAAACATCCATCCATGTATACGGGTAAGATAGTCCAGCTAGCCTCCTTTTCAGATATTACACATTTCTAATTTTGTAAGAAAGTTGTTTTCATTCATAGTTAAAGCGTATTGTTAGCTAGCTATCTAACGTTAGCTGGCTGGCTGCCTAGCTAACATTACGTGTATGATTTGTGGAGTAATATTATTTGTATGTCAGAGCCATTTGCATTGCTAGTTATAGCTAACATTGAACCTGGTTGGTTAGCTATTTGGGGCGGCAGGTAGCCTAGTAATAGTGTTTTTTATTCAGTCCAAATTACGGTGCTCCGTGTAAAGGCACGGGGACGAAGGCCAAACAAACACGTACACAAAACACAGGGTTGAAACCCAAACAAAAGAGAGAGGAGTACCTCGAATGAATGCACACACGCACAATAATTAACACACAGGACGTGTCCTGTAATCATCTGCGCAATCCACAAGGACACAGAAACACAAAACACACAGCACAGGTACTCACACGCACCAACGGCCATTGTAACAATAATCGACAAGACCATGGAAACCAAAGGGCACATATATACAAATACTAATCAGTGGGAATAGGAGACAGGTGTGCGTGATGAAAATTCCGGAGGGATCCGTGACATTAGTCATAATTAGTCATCACATTTACATAAGTATTCAGACCCTTTACTCAATACAAATTTGTCCGCAAATACAGTCTTGAGTCTTCTAGGGTATGACAGTACAAGCTTGGCATTTGGGGAGTTTATCCCATTATTCTCTGCAGATCCTTTCAAGCTCTGCCAGGTAGGATGGGGAGTGCCACTGCACAGCTATTTTCAGGTCTCTCCAGAGATGTTATATCCGGGCTCTGGCTGGCCCACTCAAGGACATTCAGAGACATGTCCCAAAGCCACTCCTGTATTGTCTTGGCTGTGTGCTTAAGGTCATTGTCCTGTTGGAAGGTGAACCTTCACCCCAGCCTGAGGTCCTGAGCGCTCTGGAGCAGGTTTTCATGAAGGATCTCTTTTTGCTCCGTTCATCTTTCCTTGATCCTGACTAGTCTCCCATTTCCCTGCCGCTGAAAAACAAACCCACAGCATGATGCAGCCACCACCATGCTTCACCGTAGGGATGGTGCTAGGTTTCCTTCAGACGTGACACTTGGCATTGAGGCCAAAGAGTTCAATCTTGGTTTCATCAGACCAGACAATCTTGTTTCTTAAGGTCTGAGAATCTTTTAGGTTCCTTTCGGCAAACTCCAAGCAGGCTGTCATGTGCCTTTTACTGAGGAGTGGCTTCCGTCTGGCCACTCTACCATAAAGGCCTGATTGGCCTTTAGTGCTGCAGAGATGGTTGTCCTTCTGGAAGGTTCTCCCATCTCCACAGAGGAACTCTGGAGCTCCGTCAGAGTGACCATGGGGTTCTTGGTCACCTCCCTGACCAAGACCCTTCTCTCCCGTTTGCTTAGTTTGGCTGGGCGGACAGCTCTAGGAAGAGTCTTGGTTGTTCCAAACTTCTTCCATTGAAGAATGAGGGGGGCCACTGTGTTCTTGGGGAACTTTAATGCTGTAGAAATGTTTCGTACCTCTCCCCAGATCTGTTCCTCAACACAATCCTGTCTCGGAGCTCAATTCCTTCGACCTCATGGCTTGGTTTTTGCTCTGACTATCGACTGTGGGAACATACAGTGCCTTGCGAAAGTATTCGGCCCCCTTGAACTTTGCGACCTTTTGCCACATTTCAGGCTTCAAACATAAAGATATAAAACTGTATTTTTTTGTGAAGAATCAACAACAAGTGGGACACAATCATGAAGTGGAACAACATTTATTGGATATTTCAAACTTTTTTAACAAATCAAAAACTGAAAAATTGGGCGTGCAAAATTATTCAGCCCCTTTACTTTCAGTGCAGCAAACTCTCTCCAGAAGTTCAGTGAGGATCTCTGAATGATCCAATGTTGACCTGAATGACTAATGATGATAAATACAATCCAACTGTGTGTAATCAAGTCTCCGTATAAATGCACCTGCACTGTGATAGTCTCAGAGGTCCGTTAAAAGCGCAGAGAGCATCATGAAGAACAAGGAACACACCAGGCAGGTCCGAGATACTGTTGTGAAGAAGTTTAAAGCCGGATTTAGATACAAAAAGATTTCCCAAGCTTTAAACATCCCAAGGAGCACTGTGCAAGCGATAATATTGAAATGGAAGGAGTATCAGACCACTGCAAATCTACCAAGACCTGGCCGTCCCTCTAAACTTTCAGCTCATACAAGGAGAAGACTGATCAGAGATGCAGCCAAGAGGCCCATGATCACTCTGGATGAACTGCAGAGATCTACAGCTAAGGTGGGAGACTCTGTCCACAGGACAACAATCAGTCGTATATTGCACAAATCTGGCCTTTATGGAAGAGTGGCAAGAAGAAAGCCATTTCTTAAAGATATCCATAAAAAGTGTTGTTTAAAGTTTGCCACAAGCCACCTGGGAGACACACCAAACATGTGGAAGAAGGTGCTCTGTTCAGATGAAACCAAAATTGAACTTTTTGGCAACAATGCAAAACGTTATGTTTGGCGTAAAAGCAACACAGCTCATCACCCTGAACACACCATCCCCACTGTCAAACATGGTGCTGGCAGCATCATGGTTTGGGCCTGCTTTTCTTCAGCAGGGACAGGGAAGATGGTTAAAATTGATGGGAAGATGGATGGAGCCAAATACAGGACCATTCTGGAAGAACCTGATGGAGTCTGCAAAAGACCTGAGACTGGGACGGAGATTTGTCTTCCAACAAGACAATGATCCAAAACATAAAGCAAAATCTACAATGGAATGGTTCAAAAATAAACATATCCAGGTGTTAGAATGGCCAAGTCAAAGTCCAGACCTGAATCCAATCGAGAATCTGTGGAAACAACTGAAAACTGCTGTTCACAAATGCTCTCCATCCAACCTCACTGAGCTCGAGCTGTTTTGCAAGGAGGAATGGGAAAAAATTTCAGTCTCTCGATGTGCAAAACTGATAGAGACATACCCCAAGCGACTTACAGCTGTAATCACAGCAAAAGGTGGCGCTACAAAGTATTAACTTAAGGGGGCTGAATAATTTTGCACGCCCAATTTTTCAGTTTTTGATTTGTTAAAAAAGTTTGAAATATCCAATAAATGTCGTTCCACTTCATGATTGTGTCCCACTTGTTGTTGATTCTTCACAAAAAAATACCGTTGTTATAGCTCTTTATGTTTGAAGCCTGAAATGTGGCAAAAGGTCGCAAAGTTCAAGGGGGCCGAATACTTTCGCAAGGCACTGTATATGTGTGCCTTTCTATATAATGTTCAATCAATTGAATTTACCAAAGGTGGACTCCAATTAGGTTGTAGAAACATCTCAAGGATGATCAATGGAAACAGGATGCACCTGAGCTCAATTTTGAGTCTCATAGCAAAGGGTCTGAATACTTTTTTTTTTTTTATTTTTTTTACCCCTTTTTCTCCCCAATTTCGTGGTATCCAATTGTTAGTAGCTACTATCTTGTTTCATCGCTACATCTCCCGTACGGGCTCGGGAGAGACGAAGGTTGAAAGTCATGCGTCCTCCGATACACAACCCAACCAAGCCGCACTGCTTCTTAACACAGCGCGCATCCAAACGGGAAGCCAATGCGTCGGAGGAAACACTGTGCACCTGGCAACCTTGGTTAGCGCGCACTGCGCCCGGCCCGCAACAGGAGTCGCTGGTGCGCGATGAGACAAGGATATCCCTACCGGCCAAGCCCTCCCTAACCCGGACGAGGCTAGGCCAATTGTGCGTCGCCCCACGGACCTCCTGGTCGCGGCCGGTTACGACAGAGCCTGGGCACGAACCCCGAGTCTCTGATGGCACAGCTGGCGCTGCAGTACAGCGCCCTTAACCACTGCGCCACCCGGGAGGCCCTATTTGTAATACGTTTGCAAACATTTCGAAAAACCTGTTTGAGGAAATTGATTGATGAGGACATTTAAAAAAAAATATATGTTTTAAAATAAGTCTAACATAACAAAATGTGGAAAAAGTCAAGAGGTCTGAATACTTTACGAATGCACATCTCCTTTAAATGTTAATATTAAATATTACTTTTGAAATACAGGCAAAAGCCTAAAATTAAGGCTATCTTACAAACAAATGCAACATTCAACCTTTAAATGAGTAACACTTTCATGACCACATTTTGAGGTTACTGTAACTATAAATTTCTTCCTATGTAATCATATAAAGCTGCATGTTCAAGACAGCGTGCATAGGTCATTGCAGGTCTGGGGAGATCTTCACAATTGTTTTAATAATTTGTTCAGGATATTGAACAGCATTGATCACTTGCACAATGTACTTTTAATGTAATTTCAACTGCAATCCAGGTCATTTGGATATGCTATTAGATAAAGCTATTGTGAAATGTACTCTGGATCTGGACAACCTTGAGGCAGAGCTAAACATGTATAATGGTAATACACTGCATCCCAAACCTATTCCCTTTATAATCCACTACCTTTTACCAGGGCCCATGAGGTTCTGGTCAAAATTAGTGCACCAAATAGGGTAATAGGTGCCATTTGGGACACACCCTATGGGATGTCCCTGGTTATGCACAGCTCGCTACAAAACACTGAGATGTGGAAAGTGACAGAGCAGGCAGGCATGCATTCTAATGTAAGATCTTAATTTGAGCCAGTTTGCTACAGCAGGAAAATATTTCTGCAGCAACAGGAAATGTCAATTATTATCTGGATTAAAATGAATGGACATTTTGATACATTTTTCGTAAAGGAAAATCAAGTCTTAAATTTCAAAGTGGAAATGACAAACTTCAGAAGCTTTTTTAAACCTCCAATACACTACAAGTTTGACATTTCTTGCATTGCTTTAAAGTTCTCTTGCAACAAGGTGATCAAATTCAAATTCACACTAGTCGTAAACAACAGCTGTAGACTAACAGTGAAATGCTTACTTACGGGCCCTTCCCAACAATGCAGAGAGAAAAATATAGAAGGTAATGTACATATACTGTAGGTAAGGGTAAAGTGACTAGGCAACAGGATGGATAATAAACAGTAGCAGCAGCTTATGTGTTGAGTCAAAATAGTTAGTGCAAATTAAGATCCTACATCTGTACAGCACTTGGATGTGCAAAATAGACGTGGGATTCCCACAAGATGTTTTCATTAGACCAGCATGAATTATCTCCTTCCCACAGATCCTGAGTCCATGATGATGCATCACTTGACAGTAAACATACAAAACCACAGATGGGCTTAACAAAGCCAAGTAGCTAAAGTGTTTCTAAGTGTCAGTGTTTTTTAGTAATGCGCCTCAGAAAACTACATTGTCCATCGATCTCTCACAGGATTAATCAGATCAGCGATAAGTTAATACACTCATATTGACAGAATATAGTTCGATCCCCACAGCTACAGTATTTCCCCTATCTACTGTATGTTTTATTTGTCATAGCCCAGCAGTGGCACAGCAGAAATCTGACTGAATAATAGAAATAGAATCACTAGAACAGGTATCCCCTGTCAAGTCAATAGGTCTGGCTATATCCGGTGTTGTGATTATATTTCTATAGAAAGAATGCAGTGGTTTAGTAACTCCGTGGTGGCAAAACTGGCCTTTTTCCTTTATTCAGATTACAACATCTCACTTTGGTTATTTGAAAATGAAATCATCTCCAGAATATCAAAACAAATTTAAACAAGTCATATAAAGCTAGTTTGAAATTATATTTTAATCCACCAGACAGATGAATATTACAACAAATATTATGACTAAACTCAAATATATAATTTTATTTTTTTTATTTTTACATTATTTTGAGGGGGGAAAATGGCATAATATTTGTTAATGATATTATAAATAGGACTGGTGAAGTTGTCACACATGCAGCTAACAAACATATATGTAAATGTCTGCTATATCCAAAATTATGACCAACTGATTGCAGCATTACCGCAAAAATGGAAGAAGCAAGTGGAAGGGAGAGAACATAAGGAACTTGTCTGTCGGCCCTACATTAAAGATCAAAATTGGTTAAAGAAAATTGTGTCAAATAAATAAGTATACCAGTTTCATTTAAGGGCCCAAAAATTGCCAGCTGTGCCATACAGGTTGCAAAATATTCGGGAAGAGATTTACGATGTGCCGATTCCATGGCACATGGTTTATGAACTAATACACAAAACAATGCCAGGTTCAAAACGTAGAGTTTTTCCAATTTAAATTATTATACAAAATTATTGCAACCAATAGAATAAAAATAAATGTATGTGGTGCCTACCTCTTGTCTAAAGGCCTTCCTGAAGCCTGTCATTGGGGTTGGGGAGAAGGCTCTTCCTGGCACACAGCTGACCACCACGGGCGTGCCCCCACCACAGGTGCTATTGGCCTTTGCTGCCACGGCATGGCCCAGCTTGCAGCTTGACACGTGGGCCTCGTTTCCAGTGCAGTTGACAGAGTAATCCCAGTAAGAGGGCTTTCTCCTGCGAGCAAACATCCTGAGAACACAGGGAACACATAGTCAAATAACAACATTTCATACACAAGGCTGCTATCCCTTTTTCCCTAACACCTATACACTACAGCAGCAAACATGTATGTAGTGAGCCAGTGGGTAAATAACAAGGCATATCCGATTACAAAGGGTTCAGTATTAGGATACAGATGTGCATGTTTAGTCTGGGATGTGAACAACACGTGAGGTTAATTGAGGTCTTCCAGGCCTGTAGGGATGTTAATCCATTCCTTTCCTTTTTAATAGTTAGCCAACCAAAGTGTTTAATGAACGTTTAGGGCAGAACAGCATGTGCTCATCCTGCGTCTATATCACATGTCTGAGAGGTGTACATGAAAGCAGATTAAAGAGGAGGAGACACGCACACGGCATTGGTTTTCCATTTGGAACCTGGATAAAGAATATTGCCGCTCACTGTCTGGAACCCATCCAAAACCAGCGTTCTAAGCCGTTGAGACTGCGGGCGACATACAGAAGTTGTGAGTGTAGGGTGGAAAAATAGAACTTCGGGGGAAAAAGGACCGAAAAAGCAATCGCATGTTTGTTTTGGAACAGTGATCTATTGCTACGCTTTAATGGAAAACTGCAATTTACACAGTAATGTGGGGTATTATCAACAATAAAATATTGAGAAAGCATTATACTGCAGCATACTGTAAATCAGGGTTCCCCAAATGGCAGTGATTTTTATTCTAAGCAACAAGAAAAACACGTTTTGTTTTGAAATATATTAGTTTTAATTATTGGACATAAATGACTTCAAAAACACCAGCAAATCAGCTCCAAGTGATTTTAATCTAGGAAATCTTTTCCAAAGTATTTCCACAAATAAAAGAGGGATATACAGTGCATTTGGAAAGTGTTCAGACCCCTTGACCTTTTTCCACATTTTGTTATGTTACAGCCTTATTCCAAAATGGATTTAAAAAAAAAATCTCAATCTCCTGTGACACGCAATAAATACCCCGTAATGACAAAGCAAAAACTGTTTTTTTGAATTTTTTGGCAAAAAAAAACTAAAAACAACTGAAATTTCACATTTACATAGGTATTCAGACCCTTAACTCAGTACTTTGTTGAAGCACCTTTGGCAGTGATTCCTGCCTGGAGACTTCTTGGGTATGACACAACAAGCTTCATGCACATGTATTTGGGAAGTTTCTCCCATTCTTCTCTGGAGGTCCTCTCAAGCTCTGTCAGGTTAGATGGGGAGCATCGCTGCACAGCTATTTTCAGGTCTCTTCAGTGATGTTCGATCGGGTTCAAGTCCGGGCTCTGGCTGGGCCACTGATGGACATTCAAAGTTCTGAGCACTCTGGAGCAGGTTTCCATCAAGGATCTTTCTGCTTTTTGCTCCATGAATCTTTCCCTCGATCCTGACTAGTCTCCCACTCCCTGGCACTGAAAAACATCCCCACAGCATGATGCTGCCACCACCATGCTACACCGTAGGGATAGTGCCAGGTTTCCTCAAGACTTGACACTTGGCATTGAGGCCAAAGAGTTCAAACTTGGTTTCATCAGACCAGAGAATCTTGTTTCTCAAGGTCTGATAGTCCTTAGGTGCTTTTTGGCTCCAAGCGGGCTGTCATGTGCCTTTTACTGAGGAGTGGCTTCCGTCTGGCCCCTCTACCATAAAGGCCTGATTGGTGAAGTGCTGCAGAGATGGTTATCTTTCTGGAAGGTTCTCCTATCTCCACAGAGGAACTCTGGTGCTCTGTCAGAGTGACCAGCGGGTTCTTGGTCGCCCCCCTGATGAAAGCCCTTCTCCCCCGATTGCTGAGTTTGGCCTGGCGACCAGTACTAAGAAGAGTCTTGGTGGTTCCAAACTTCTTCCATTTAAGAATGATGGAGGCCACTGTGTTCTTGGGGACCTTCAATGCTGCAGAAATGTTTTGGTTCTGTATCTCCACCCTACAGAATCCAGTACAATACCGTATTTTTGGAGTGCTACATTTTTTTGGGACCACTAGTCAATGCACGCCTCTTATAAGGCACACCTCGAAATATGATAATGAGCCAGAAACAACAATACCATTATTATATTTTGAGGCATGCCTTGTTGCAACTGTTAGTGTGAGTCTGTACCAATTTAACTCATATGTGGTTATAATGCCCCATCAATTTATAAAATATAAGGGCCAGATTGGAATGGCAGCAAGTTTTAAATATTTATTGCTTAACCTCTTGGAACCCCCTCTCCTGGATCCGGGAGAATTGTCATCAACTGACACTAATTAGCATAACGCAACGGGCAAAAAATATTACTAGAAAATATTCATATTCATGAAATCACAAGTGAAATATATTGAAACACAGCTTAGACTTTTGTTAATCACCCTGTCATCTCAGATTTTGAAATTATGCTTTAAGCATTTGTGTAAGTTTATCGATAGCATAGCATTATGCCTAGCTAGCAGCAGGCAGCTTGGACACAAAAATCAGAAAAGCAATCAAATTAAATTGTTTACCTTTGAGCTTCGGATGTTTTCACTCACGAGTCTCCCAGTTAGACAGCAAATGTTCATTTTTTCCCATAAAGATTATTTTTATATCTGAAATACCTCCGGTTGTACTTCATGTTTAGTTGAGAAATCCACCGGAAACTGCGGTCACGACAACGCCGAAAAATATTTTGATATCCCATTCACTGCTCAATAGGGACGCATAGGAACGCAGAGCTTTCTTAAGAAGAGTCCCTTCCCGATTGGATTTTTCTCAGGCTTTCGCCTGCAATATCAGTTCTGTTATACTCACAGACAATATTTTTACAGTTTTGGAAACTTTAGAATGTTTTCTATCCTAAGCTCTCAATTATATGCATATTCTAGCATCTTGTCCTGACAAAATAGCCCGTTTACTCTGGGAATGTTATTTTTCCAAAAATAAGAATAGTACACCCTAGTTTCAAGAGGTTAAGTATTTTGTCATGTCCTTTTGGTCTCTTTTGCACTGCAGTTGCTGCCAGTTTAAAAGCCTTTGTTACGGCTTCTAGAAGTTCAAAGGATCTAAGGATCTAAAATTGATATGATGTAATGTAATTACCTAGCAGCCAAACCCGCTTGCACCAATCCCCATGTAATTCAGGTGAAATACAGTGAAATCTCCCCCCAATGAATTTAATTAATTAATTCATCCATTCATTAATGTATTATGATTATGGTAGCATTTACTTTTTTTTAAAGTACAATACAGTCAATTCGACTGTATTGTACTGTATGTCATTACACAGTATTTAGATTACAGTAACTCCTTTACGGTGTACTTTTCATCAGCTTGAAAGTTTGCAGGTGCTGTCATCTATTTTGAAAGATGCATTTTTTAAATGAAACATACCACAGCACGGATGACATGCATCTGGAAGATGTGTACTCAACCCTTATGACCTCCAAATGATTTGGAATATGCTAAGTTAAACTAGAGGGCATACAGAGGCATTTGAGCAGAGGCAAAGTTTGGATTATGAAATAACTGTAGACATTGGCTGTGTGCCGCCGCCTAGACCAAACGCCAGACTATAAAAACAATCTGCATGTTTCATGGGTTTAAACCAGGTGCAGGCCGGGAGAGATGGAAAGTTTGGAGCTGCTGTGCTGTGTTTACCTAAGAGGAAACTTCTCTCCTTCTCTACCCCTACTGAGACAGTATATTCAAGGTTGCTTCAGATCTAGAGGCGAGAGCTAAGGTTTGAGTGATTAATAACCGCTGGCTATTCCTCTGCAGGTTTCCACGTGTATGTAAGAGTTAGATCTTTCCCCAGCCCAGTCAGTACCCCATTACGACTACTTTAAGGAATGCACTGATCCTGTATACACAGTATATATACAAAGGGGGGGAAGGTTACTTACAGTTTTTCTCAATCGCGCACAAGCAATTTTCTATAGCAGAACACCTAAGATCAAATACATTTACAGAATTTCAGAAATGTTCTTGCTTTAGTACCTGACTTGCATATCTTAGGTGCTCTAAGGTCAGGTTGTAAGGCAAGAAAATGACTTTAAATACAAATGTCATCTAGGCAATGGTTGATGATTTTTATGATTTTTTTTTACAATATTGCAGACATTCAGAGATGTAGAGAATGAAGTTGGGATACTTCTAAGTCATCATCTTCGACATTGTGACCCTCCATTATGGAGCTTTGCTTTGGTGTGGATTTAGGCCTATGCACTCATATTAGTTGCGTTCCTCACGTCCTCCATTGTATTCATCTTTCCTTATTACTATTGTAGATTGCTGTGCATTTTTTTTTAATTTTTTTTTTAATCAAAAATAATATTTGATTTAATGTGTATGAAATTGTTTGGTGAAGTATGCATAAAAGGAGAGTACTTGCCCATAATTCAGCACCTTTGGATAGTTGTTTTTCCAATTTTGATCATCATGATTTAGTGACTGCAACGAAAATGTATTGATCTACTGAGATTTTTTAAAGACAGACTATCTTACTGTTATCCACAGCGAGAAGGTAAGAAGGTTAACGTTCTGGTGAGTTGTACGTTTGGTGAATAATGGCCTAAAGTTTCAGTAGCATATTTGGGTGTAGGTTCATATAGGTTAATTAGGTTCATAATTTCCACTATGAGAGAACTCTTATTTAATTGTTATTTGTTTTGTTATTTTTTGTTGGGGGGCTTTATCCATTTCAAATTACAGTATACGTTTATAAAACATGTACTGTACCCACAATCTGCCCTATCAACTAGGGTTGCTGGTCAGTCACCCACCACCATCGGCAAGGGTACGGATTCCATATTTGGACCATTGGGGGCGATGCAAAAGGCCACCCTCCAGATTGCAAGGGGTTATTGTGAAAGGAGTATGGGCATGACATTTTGATTTGCATCAAATTTAAATTGTGTGCGCAATAGTAGGACAAAAGCATAGTTTACATTGTTTAAGGGATATATCAGTGAAGACCACCTCTTCCAGGGCAATAGGAAACGCCATATCTTTCTATACTCAGCCAGGGGACTGAAGAATCATGTCTAAACCAATTTAGGATGGGATGTAATGCTAGTGCCTGAAAATACCATTTAAAATTTGATATGGATAGTCCCATGTCTTTTCCCATCTGCACGTTTGTTAATTTTATCCTTGTCATATACATTTGGTAACAAGGGAAGCATTGAACTACAGAAATTCCCATATGTTCCAAAAATGCCCAAAGATATGGCCATTCTAGTCTATCAAAAGCTTTTTCTTCGTCGAGAGATAGAACTGCCCAAGGAGATTTGGTTTCTGACGAAGCATGTAAGATATGAAATAAACGACGGAGTTTATCTGAGGATAATCATTTTTTTAACAAACCCCCTTCGGTCCAGATCTACCCATTTGGGTAAGTACGTTTCAAGACGGGACAACATAATTTTTGAAAATAGTTTAATATCTGTGTTTATCAAAGACAGAGGGCGACAGTGAGAGCACTGGGAGGTGTCCTTAGCTTTTTTTTAAATAAAAGCAAAATTAGTTCTGTACTTACATCCCTTCTCAATTAACCTTTGTGAACGGCTGTATTAATCATTTGGAGTAACAGTGGAACTCAACAGACCTCAGGAGGAATACCGTCACAACCAGGTGATTTGCCTTTATTCATGATACCTAATTCCCTTTTGAGCTCATGGTACATTTGGTATTTCTGTTTTTTGACATTTGCATTTCTGAAACCTGTTTTCGCTTTGTCACTATGGGGTATTGTGTGTAGATTTATGAGGGCTGTAACATAACAAAATGAGGAAAAAGTAAAGGGAACTTTACTTTCCTAATGCTCTGTACCTGGCCACCGCGGGGGAAATGTCACCATATGCGCAGCTATGAGCCTCAAATGGGGTCATCCACCGCCATGCCACCCTTGGACTATAGAACACTGCCCATCTCCTTAATTTCCTGAACACCTTACAGTACATGTCAATCTTTTTCACCCAGAGCAGAGAGTGCCAGGTGATGCTGAGCAGCAAATGTATGTTCTAATTTGGGACAACATACGTTTCCATTGGGCTACTCAGGTCAGCAACTGCTTCCATGACTATCCCAGATTTACAATTCTTTATCTCCCACCATATTGCCAATTCTCAACCCCATTGAGGAGTTGTTTTCAGCATGGTGTGGAAGGTGTATGGTCGCAAACCCCATGAAGGTATGGCCCTTCTCCAGGCAATGGAGGAGGCCTGTGGTGACATTCCAGCAGAGTCCTGTCATGGGTGGATGTGTCATGCCAGAAGATATTTCCCCCACTGTCTGGCCATGGAGATCATCGCCTGTGATGTTGATGAAAATCTGTGGTGGGACCAAACAACAGTACTTGTTTCTTGCCTTATGATTGTGATTTTACTGTATTTTTACAGTTTCTTTATCTATTCCGAAACAATTGATCTAACATACTGTACAGTACAGTAGTACAAATAGGACTATTTTTCGTCCTTTGCATATGCAAAATATATTTACTGTATGTTTGCATATTTACTGTATGTGTGCATATGTAGCCGATGTGAAATTGCTAGCTAGTTAGCGGTGGTGCACGCTAGTGGCGTTTCAATCGGTGACGTCACTTGCTCTAAGACCTTGAAGTAGTGGTTCCCCTTGCTCTGCAAGGGCCGCGGCTAACGATGCTTCGAGGGTGACTGTTGACGTGTGCAGAGCGTCCCTGGTTTGCGCCCAGGTCGGGGCGAGGGGACGGGCGTAAAGTCTATACTGTTACACTTACAGTATGCTGTTTGTCATGTATTGATTGATGTTGAAATATAAAACTTGCATTGGTGTTCCTTTCTTGTTTGAGTACATGCAAACAATATACAGTATGACAACAAAATCTTGGTCTTCACACTGAAATAAGCTCTGATAGTAGTGTTTTGAATATGTCACATCGGTTGTCACTAAGTTAGATACATTTGATGTGTGTGTGTGTCTCATTTGTATGCAGAGTTTCATTTTGAAGATAAAAATAATGGTAACACTAGCTATTATCTAAAATGTAATTGTTAGTGTTGATAAGCCCATGGGTATAAAATAAAAAGCATGAACCACTAGGAAACCCACTCATTGGTCGCTTCCCACCCAGAAGAACCTCTCTACAAATCGTTCCCCCTTCCCCAGCCCCCCTCCCCCTAGCCCTTCCGTCCCGGTTCCCCCAACCTGCACTATAATTACGGGGTTGCAGCATAACGGCAAGTGGCAGCCTTACATATGAAATCTTTTAATCAGCATATTTTTGGTCTTAAGGTATTAACAAAAAAATAATACTGTAAAACAAAATAAGTAACCAATTCAGACCATTACAGTTAAGTTAGCAGAATCGACGAGTAAGGGTAATGAAGAAGAAAAAACCCAGAATGAAAACAAAAAGAAGATATGAAAGAAAGCCTTAATGCCTTATACTAGAATCCCCCCAAAATGAATTTTATATAATAACAATATGATTCTAGGCTATTTTGGTAATGGTAAAAATAGCTGCTAGCCATGTGTTTTTTTCTCAGTAAGCAAAAATGATGATCTTCTATTTTTAGCTGATACATATCAAACTGGAATAACTCAAATAAAATCAAAGTTTATTTGTCACATGACAGAATACAACAGGGTGTGAACCATACAGCGAAATGCTTACTTATAAGCTCTTCCTCAACAATGCAGAGTTCAATATCAGAGGTACCAAATAGAAATAGGATCTTTAAAAAAAACATGGAAACAACACTAGAGCAGATAAAAATAAAAGCACATGAGAAATAAAACACACAAAAATGTAAGCTATATACTGTACAAGGCCAATGTGCAGGGATATGGTGTAAGTTGAGGTAATATACCCATACATGTAGGCAGGGGTAAAAAGTGACTAGGCAGCCGGATAAGTAATAATAAATAGAAGCAGCATCGAGGCGCTATAGGAGGAGCTATAGGAGGACGGGCTCAATGTAATGGCTGGAATGGAATTCATGGAACGGAGTCAAACATCTGGTTTCCATATGTTTGATGTGTTTGATACCATTCCATTTATTCCATTCCAGCCATTATAATGAGCCCTTCCTCCTATAATGAGCCCACACCAGCATCCTCTAAGGTGTGTGTAAGTGTGTGAGTGTGTGTTTGTGTGTGCGCTGTGTGCGTGCGCATGTGTGTGTGTGAGAGAGAGTGACAGTGTGTGTGGATAGAGACCTGAGAGTGTGCATAAAGTCAGTGCAGATTGAGTAAATGCAGCTAGACGATGGATGGGGGGTGAGCAGCCATTGGTTAGCTATTCAGCAGTCTAATGTCTTGGAGATAGAAACTGTCTCTGAGCTTGTTGGTCCGAGACCTGATGCTCCTGTACCTTTTTCCAGATGGTAGTGGAGACAGTACATTGCTGGGTTGGCTGAAGTCTTTGGCAATTTTCCGGGTCTTCCTCATACACTGCCTGATATAAATGTCCTGGATGGCAGGGAGCTTAGCCCTAGTGATGTACTGGGCCGTCCGCACCACCCTCTGTAGGGCCTTGCAGTCGAGGGAGCCTACTAACGTCGTGTAGTCAGCAAACTTGATGATGGTGTTGGAGTCGTGCGTGGCCATGTAGTAGTGTGTGAACAGGGAGTACAGAAAGGGACTAAGCACATCCCCTTGGGGGGCCTGCGTGTTGAGGATCAGTGCGTGGTGGAGGTGTTGTTGCTTATCCTCACCACCTGGGGTTGGCCCATCAGGAAGTCCAGGATCCTGTTGCAGAGCGAGGTGTTCAGCCCCAGGGTCCCAACAAAGATGGTTTATCATGAAGATGCCTAGAAACTGCTTCTCCAGTAGAAATCCATGATCACACTTGTAGGCGATGTCCTGGCGATGTTAGCTAGCTAAGCTCATGCGCAGAAACACGGTCGTGTGGAGCGGTCGTGTCACACTGTAGTCAAAGATTAATGTTGTAGGTTACACTGGCAAGTATAAGAATACTTGCCACGGCATATTATTGAACTACACAGTGGATTGTTTCACATGGGGGAGATGTGAGAAGCTAAAAGGTTAGCTTGCTTGCTGTTTTTAGCCAGCTAGCCAGCAAGCTGCTAGCGGAGTAGCCTACAGCCAACTGGCAGGCACAAAATGAGGTAAACTAAAAACAAATCTAAACTTTATTACATCCCACTGGCCACAAACTGCTTGAATCAACGTTGTTTCAACATATTTTGTCAACATATTGTCATGTGGAAAATACATTGGATTTGAAAAAAGTAATCAAAGTGGTTTTGAGGGTAAAATTTCAATCAAAGGATTATGTCATCATGGTAACCACATTTCAACATAGACAAACTTTGTACAAAATATGTTTAATTTGTACCTTTAAAGCTGCAATATATCACTTTTTAGAAGCGTTAGATCTGTTCTATGTGCGCTATTTCTATGCTCCTCGTTCTTAGTTTTTTTGTTGTTACGTCTTATACTTCCTGTTTTGTAAACCAGCTTCAAACAGCTGAAAATACAATATTTTTGGTTATGGAAAATATATTTCACAGTGGTTAAAATGGTACAATGATTATCTACACTATACTTCCTTGTTTTGTCACATAAACTACTAGAATTGTAGCAACCAGGAAATGGCGGAGCAATTTCAGCATAGTGCATCTTAAAAACAACGTCAGATCTTCAATGTTATATCAACAATTAGAAAAAAAAGCAGTCTGGGCAGCATCTCCTACTGGAGCATTGATCTATCTACAGCACATATGTCAGAGTCAAGGCCCGCGGGCCACATCCGGCCCGCAAGAAGGTTTTTTACGGCCCCTGGGATGATCTTGATTTATTATTAGAACCGGCCCGCAGCAAGCCGGCAGCCCGCAGATCTTTTACACGCACCAATACTACATTTCCCACAATGCAAAGGTGACGCACCGAGCAGTAGGCTGCTTCATTTCAATATTTATTGGCACAGCAGTCGTCAGCATCACAGTAAAATTAACTTTCAGATACCCATCAAAAATGGCAAAACGGAAGGTGGATACTGAGAACCGGGGGTTTCAAACAAGGTGGGAGTCGGAGTATATGTTCACGAAGGTAGCTGGAAAACCTGTGTGTCTTCTGTGTGGAGAAAGTGTGGCGGTACTGAAAGAGTATAATCTGAGACGACATTATGAAACGAAACACGCGGACACACACGCGGACGCAACTGTCAAGGCCAGTTTTATTTTGGCAGAAGAGATCGCTAAATCAGCCCGGCCATTTACGGAGGGGGATTTCATCAAAAACTGCATGATTAAAG
Organism: Oncorhynchus clarkii lewisi; assembly: GCF_045791955.1. NCBI lineage: Eukaryota > Metazoa > Chordata > Actinopteri > Salmoniformes > Salmonidae > Oncorhynchus > Oncorhynchus clarkii. The sequence continues at coordinate 38,125,695 of NC_092152.1, forward strand.
TTTGTGACGAAGTTTGCCCAGAAAAAAGGCAACTCTTTTTAAATGTGAGTCTGAGCAGAAACACCATTGCCGAGAGAGTAGACCAGTTGTCCATCAATCTAAAAGAGCAGCTTGTGAAAAAGGGAAAAGATTTTATTGCATATTCCTTGGCTGTGGATGAGAGCACCGACATTTCTGACATTGCCCAGTTGTCAATTTTCATCCGCGGAGTGGACTCCAACCTAAGCGTGACAGAGGAGTTTTTGGCTTTACGTCCTATGCATGGCACAACTACGGGGCATGATTTGTATGAAGAGGTGTCAAGATGTGTAAATGAGATGGAGCTGCCTTGGGAAAAACTCGTGGGTTTGACAACCGACGGAGCACCTGCGATGTGTGGACACAGGAGCGGACTGGTGGCGAAGATACGGGAAAAGATGCAAGAGGAAAACGCGACAGGTGAGCTGACAGCTTATCATTGTATCATACACCAGGAAGCGTTGTGCGGTAAAGCCTTGAAAATGGAGCATGTAATGAGCATCATCACGCGCACAGTTAACTTTATCAGAGCCAAAGGTTTGAATCACCGCCAGTTCAAGGCATTTCTGACGGAGTTAGAAACGGAGCATGGTGATTTGCCTTATCACACAGAGGTGCGATGGCTAAGCCAGGGAAAGGTGCTTCAAAGATGTTTCGAGCTTCGTGAGGAGATTTGTCTGTTCTTGGACAGCAAAGGGAAAGACACAACACAACTCCGAGACGAATTGTTTCTGTGTGAAATGGCTTTTCTGTGTGACATTACGAGTCATCTGAATGCAATAAACTTGCAGCTGCAGGGTCGGGATCGTGTCATCTCTGATATGTACAGTACAGTGAAGGCATTTAAAACCAAACTGACTCTGTGGGAGACGCAGATGCGGAAAGAAAATTTGAGCCACTTTCCCAGCTGCCAGACCATGAAAGAGAAGCTCTCTACCAGTGCGTTCCCGAGCACACAGTTGGCTGATAAAATAGGTATGCTTGCCGCTGACTTTCGACGCCGATTTGCTGACTTTGAAGCACAAAAAAGCAGGTTGGAACTGCTCGGTAACCCATTTGCTGTTGACGTGGAAAGCTCACCACCAAACCTCCAAATGGAGTTGATTGACCTCCAATGCAATGATGCACTGAGGGCAAAATATGCGGCAGTGGGTGCTGCGGAGTTCGCCCGTTTCCTCCCCGGCACAATGCCCCAGCTGCGCATCCAGGCTGCTCAAACGTTGTCTATGTTTGGCAGCACATACCTGTGTGAACAACTGTTTTCTTTGATGAACCTGAACAAAACATCACACAGAAGTCGACTTACTGCTGAACACCTCCACTCAATTCTGAGGATTTCTTCAGCTCAGAGCCTTACCCCGAACATTGATGAACTTGTGGAAAAGATGGGACACCACCAAGTATCACCCTCAACCTCAAACAAGTGAACATTACTGTGCAATCACATATTTAGAGTTTTTACTCAGTTCAAGTTTAAAAGTTAAAATTTAATATTTGTTTTCACTGCATGTTACTTCTCCTTAAACAAAGTGTTGTTTTTGATTAATAGATTTTTGCACTTTATTTTTTTGTATTTCAATCCAATTATATTTTAAAAATATTTCAGTTGAGTGGATGATAGAAAATTGCTATTATTGTTTTTTCTTTGAAGTAAATTTAGCCCACTTTTGCTAAAATAGAAAATATAGTCTACTGATGGTGCCTTGAATACCGGTTTCTTTCATTTAATGTTCATGTTATGGGGATATTTATATAAAGGAAATTTGTCTTTTGTGTCTGTTGAAAATTAAAGATTACTGACAGAGCCATAAGAAAATATTGCTTTATTTATCTGATCATATTGTAATATATTTGTTAGGTTTTCAGTAGGTTCAATTAGGTTCACTAGACTATATGCGTCATTTAAAAATTTTTCAATGAACATTCGAACAGTCCGGCCCTCGTCTTGTAGCTGATTTTTTTATTTGGCCCTCCGTCCATTTGACTTTGACACCCCTGATCTACAGCTACCCTTTGGACTCCCATCCAGGGTTTACACCAAGCCCAGCTTAGCGATGATCTTTGTCAGTAACTATTACCAATGTGCTATCGTGAAATTGATTGTTAACCTTTCTAGCGCAGGCGTTTCGCTAGCGGAACCCCTCGACAACATTCCACTGAAAAGGCAGCGTGCGAAATTCAAAAATATTTTTTTGAAATATATAACTTTTACACATTAACAAGCCCAATACAAAAAAGGCTTTACAGCAAAAGCACAACATATGTGTCAGAGCCAAGTCACAAAAACACACAGCCATTTTTCCAGCCAAAGATAGGAGACACAAAAAGCAGAATATAGATAAAATGAATCAATGATCTTTGATGATCTTCATCAGATGACACTCATAGGACATCATGTTACTCAATGTTTTGTTCGATAATGTGCATATTTATTTCCAAAAATCTCAGTTTACATTGGCGCGTTACAGTAATGTTTTGATTCCAAAACATCCGGTGATTTTGCAAATAGCCACATCAAATCCCAGAAATACTCATAATAAACATTGATAAAAGATACAAGTGTTATTCACAGAATTAAAGATAGACTTCTCCTTAATGCAACCGCTGTGTCAGATTTCACAAAAACTTTACGGAAAAAGCATAATCTGAGTACGGAGCTCAGAGCCCAATCCAGCCAAAGAAATATCCGCAATGTTGGAGTCAACAGAAGTTAGAAATAACATAATAAATATTCACTTACCTTTGATGATCATCATCTGAATGCACTCCCAGGAATCCCAGTTCGACAATAAATGACTGATTTGTTCCATAAAGTCCATCATTTATGTCCAAATAGCCACTCGTGTTAAACCCAGTGATCCATATTCAGGAGGCACAAGCACTACGTCCAGACAAAAACTAGAAAAGTTCCATTACAGGTCGTAGAAACATCTCTAACGATGTATGGAATCAACCTTTAGGATGTTTTTAACATAAAACTTCAATAATGTTCCAACCGGAGAATTCCATTGTCTGTAGAAAAGCACTGGAACGAGAGCTAACTCTGTCGGGACCGTGCATCACGAGCCTGAGACACTCTGCCAGACCACTGACTCATTCAGCTCCCATTCCCCCCTCCTTTATAGCAGAAGCCTGAAACAAGTTTCTAAAGATGGTCATCTAGTGGAAGCCTTAGGAAGTGCAACTTGACCCCATAGACACTGTGTATTTGGTAGGCCAAGCTTTGAAAAACTACAAACCTCAGATTTCCCACTGCCTGGTTGGGTTTTTCTCAGGTTTTTGCCTGCCATATGAGTTCTGTTAAACTCACAGACATCATTCAAACAGTTTTAGAAACTTCAGAGTGTTTTCTATCCAATACTACTAATGATATGCATATATCTGGGACTGAGTAGGAGGCAGTTTACTCTGGGCACACATTTCATCCAAAGTGAAAATGCTGCCCCCTATCCCAAACAGGTTTAAAAACAAAATAGATTCACTATCTAAGTTACTCCAAATGGTAGGTTTAACAGAGGAAATTAAATGTGACCATCCTTTATCAATAATGTGTTATCAATTATGCTATTTAGGCCTATATATCAAATATGGAAAATACGTATTTGGTCACCTACAAACAAGCAAGATTTCTGGCTCTCACGGACCTGTAACTTCTTCTTTAACTTCTTCGATATAGGGGGCGCTCTTTTAATTTTTGGATGAAAAACGTTCCCATTTTAAACAAGATATTTTGTCACGAAAAGATGCTCGACTATGCATATAATTGACAGCTTTAGAAAGAAAACACTCTGACGTTTCCAAAACTGCAAAGATATTGTCTGTGAGTGCCACAGAACTGATGTTACAGAAAAAACCCAGATAAAAATACAATCAGGAAGTGCCGCATTTTTTGAAACCGCCTCATGGCAATGACTCCTTATATGGCTGTGGAGGAGCTAGGAGTCAGCTTACCTTTTCCACGTTTTCCCCAAGGTGTCTGCAGCATTGTGACGTATTTGTAGGCATATCATTGGAAGATTGACCATAAGAGACTACATTTACCAGGTGGTCGCTTGGTGTCCTCCGTCGCAATTATTGCGTAATCTCCAGCTGCAGTATTTTTCAGTTTTCTTCTGATGAGAAGCCAGCTGCCACCACTGATAGATTATCGAATAGATATGTGAAAAACACCTTGAGGATTGATTCTAAACAACGTTTGCCATGTTTCTGTCGATATTATGGAGCTAATTTGGAAAAAAGTTTGGCGTTGTAAGTGACTGCATTTTCATTTTTTTTTCTTAGCCAAACGTGATGAACAAAACGGAGCTATTTCTCTTACACAAATAATCTTTTTGGAAAAAATGAACATTTGCTATCTAACTGAGAGTCTTGTCATTGAAAATATCCGAAGTTCTTCAAAGGTAAATGATTTTATTTGAATGCTTTTCTTGTTTTTGTGAAAATGTTGCCTGCTGAATGCTAGGCTTAATGCTATGCTAGGCTATCAATACTCTTACACAAATGCTAGTGTAGCTTTGGTTAAAGCATATTTTGAAAATCTGAGATGACAGTGTTGTTAACAAAAGGCTAAGCTTGTGTTTCAATATATGTATTTCATTTCATTTGCGATTTTCATGAATAGGAAACGTTGCGTTATGGTAATGAGCTTGAGGATATGATTACGCTCCCGGATACGGGATTGCTCGACGCTAGAGGTTAAGAGGCTCCTCTGTCCTCCACTTGTTACCTGTATTAATGGAACCTGTTTGAATTTGTTATCAGTATAAAAGACACCTGTCCACAACCTCAAACAGTCACACTCCAAACTCCACTATGGCCAAGACCAAAGAGCTGTCAAAGGACACCAGAAACAAAATTGTAGACCTGCACCAGGCTGGGAAGACTGAATCTGCAATAAGTAAGCAGCTTGGTTTGAAGAAATCAACTGTGGGAGCAATTATTAGGAAATGGAAGACATACAAGACCACTGATAATCTCCCTCGATCTGGGGCTCCACGCAAGATCTCACCCCGTGGGGTCAAAATGATCACAAGTGAATAACCTGCAGAGAGTTGGGACCAAAGTAACAAAGCCTACCATCAGTAACACACTACGCCGCCAGGGACTCAAATCCTGCAGTGCCAGACGTGTCCCCCTGCTTAAGCCAGTACATGTCCAGGCCCGTCTGAAGTTTGCTAGAGAGCATTTGGATGATCCAGAAGAAGATTGGGAGAATGTCATATGGTCAGATGAAACCAAAATATAACTTTTTGGTAAACACTCAACTCTACGTGTTTGGAGGACAAAGAATGCTGATTTGCATCCAAAGAACACCATACCTACTGTGAAGCATGGGGGTGGAAACATTATACTTTGGGGCTGTTTTTCTGCAAAGGGACCAGGACGACTGATCCATGTAAATGAAAGAATGAATGGGGCCATGTATCGTGAGATTTTGAGTGAAAACCTCCTTCCATCAGCAAGGGCATTGAAGATGAAAGGTGGCTGGGTATTTCAGCATGACAATGATTCCAAACACACTGCCCGGGCAACGAAGGAGTGGCTTCGTAAGAAGCATTTAAAAGGTCCTGGAGTGGCCTAGCCAGTCTCCAGATCTCAACCCCATAGAAAATCTTTGGAGGGAGTTGAAAGTCCGTGTTGCCCAGCAACAGCCCCAAAACATCACTGCTCTAGAGGAGATCTGCATGGAGGAATGGGCCAAAATACCAGCAACAGTGTGTGAAAACCTTGTGAAGACTTACAGAAAACGTTTGTTTTCTCATTTTGTCTGTCATAGTTGACGTGTACCTATGATGAAAATGACAGGCCTCTCTCATCTCTTTAAGTGGGAGAACTTGCACAATTGATGGCTGACTAAAAACTTTTTTGCCCCACTGTACCTCCATCCTGACGTCTGCCAAAGGCCCTTCTGCTAACTTAATAGCCCCAGTCTACTAACTGCTAGCTTGCTAGCACCGGTCTGCTAACTGTTAGCTTGCTTGACCCGAATCTGCTAATTGCTAGCTTGCTTGCCCCGGTCTGCTAACTGCTTGCTTGCTAACCTGGTCTGCTAGCTTGCTGGCCCCGGTCTGCTAACTGCTAGCTTGTTAACCCCGGCCTACTAACTGCTAGCTTGTTAGCACCGGCTTGCTAACTGTCGGAATGGCATGTCCTCAACCAGCCCAACCACTCACTGGACAAATATGTTCACTTGACTACGCATGTCTCTCTCTAATATCAATATGCCTCATCCATTACTGTCCTGGTTAGTGATTACTGTCTTATTTCACTGTAGAGCCTCTAGCCCTGCTCAATATGCCTTAATTAACCATGTTGTTCCACCTCCTACATATGCGATGACATCACCTGGTTTAAACGTCTCTAGAGACTATATCTCTCTCATTACTCAATGCCTAGGTTTACCTCCAATGTACTCACATCCTACCCTACCTTTGTCTGTACACTATGCCTTGAATCTATGCTATCATTACCAGAAACCTGCTCCTTTTACTCTCTGTTCCGAACGTGCTAGAGGGCCAGTGCGTATAGCCTTTAGCCGTACCCTTATCCTACTTCTCCTCTGTTCCTCTGGTGATGTAGAGGTTAATCCAGGTCCTGCAATGCCTAGCTTCACTCCCCCTCCCCAGGTGCTCTCATTTGTTGACTTCTGTAACCGTAAAAGCCTTGGTTTCATGCATGTTAACATTAGCAGCCTACTCCCTAAGTTTGTTTTACTCACTGCTTTAGCACACTCTGCTAACCCGGATGTCTTAGCCGTGTCTGAATCCTGGCTTAGGAAAACCACCAAAAACCCTGAAATCTCTATCCCTAACTATAACATTTTCTGCCAAGACAGAACTGCCAAAGGGGGCGGTATTGCAATCTATTGCAAAGATAGCCCGCAGAGTTCTGTCTTACAATACAGGTCTGTACCCAAACAATTTGAGCTTCTACTTCTAAAAATTCACCATTCCAGAAACAAGTCTCTCATTGTTGCCGCTTGCTGTAGACCACCCTCTGCCCCCAGCTGTGCCCTCGACACCATATGTGAATTGATTGCCCCCCATCTATCTTTTGAGCTCGAGCTACTAAGTGACCTAAACCGGGACATGCTTAACATCCCGGCCATCCTACAATCTAAGCTTGATGCCCTCAATCTCACGCAAATGATCAATGAACCTACCAGGTACAACCCCAAATCCGTAAACACAGGCACCCTCATAGATATAGACATCCTAACTAACTCGCCCTCCAAATACACCTCTGCTGTTTTCAATCAAGATCTCAGCAATCACTGCCTCATTGCCTGCATCCGTAATGGGTCTGCGACCAAACGACCACCCCTCATTGCTGTCAAACGATCGCTAAAACACTTCTGCGAGCAGTCCTTTCTAATCGACTGGGCCGGTGTATCCTGGAAAGACACTTACCTCATCCCGTCAGTAGAGGATGCCTGGTTATTCTTAAAAAGTGCCTTCCTCACCATCTTAAATAAGCATGCCCCATTCAAACATTTTAGAACCTGGAATAGATATAGTCCTTGGTTCACTCCAGAGCTGTCTGCCCTTGACCAGCACAAAAACATCCTGTTGCGTTCTGCATCAGCATCGAATAGCCCCCGTGATATGCAACTTTTCAGGGAAGTTAGGAACCAATATACACAGGCAGTTAGGAAAGCTAAGGCTAGCTTTTTCAAACAGAAATTTGCATCCTGTAGTACAAACTCAAAAAAGTTATTGGACACTGTAAAGTCCATGGAGAATAAGAGCACCTCCTCCCAGATGCCCACTGCTCTGAGGCTACGAAATACTGTTACCACCGATAAATCCACTATAATTGAGAATTTCAATAAGCATTTCTCTACGGCTGGCCATGCTTTCCACCTGGCAACCATTCCCCGGTCAACTGCCCGGCACCCTCCACAGCAACCCGCCAAAGCCCCCACCATTTCTCCTTCATCCAAATTCAGATAGCTGATGTTCTGAAAGAGCTGCAAAATCTGGACCCCTACAAATCAGCCAGGCAAGACCCTATCTTTCTTAAAATTATCTGCCGAAATTGTTGCAACCCCTCTTTCCTATCGTCTGAGATTCCCAACGATTGGAAAGCTGCTGCGGTCATCCCCCTCTTCAAAGGGAGTGACACTCTAGACCCAAACTGCTACAGACCTATTACAGTGCCTTGCGAAAGTATTCGGCCCCCTTGAACTTTGCGACCTTTTGCCATATTTCAGGCTTCAAACATAAAGATATAAAACTGTAGTTTTTTGTGAAGAATCAACAACAAGTGGGACACAATCATGAAGTGGAACGACATTTATTGGATATTTCAAACTTTTTTAACAAATCAAAAACTGAAAAATTGGGCGTGCAAAATTATTCAGCCCCTTTACTTTCAGTGCAGCAAACTCTCTCCAGAAGTTCAGTGAGGATCTCTGAATGATCCAATGTTGACCTAAATGACTAATGATGATAAATACAATCCACCTGTGTGTAATCAAGTCTCCGTATAAATGCACCTGCACTGTGATAGTCTCAGAGGTCCGTTAAAAGCGCAGAGAGCATCATGAAGAACAAGGAACACACCAGGCAGGTCCGAGATACTGTTGTGAAGAAGTTTAAAGCCGGATTTGGATACAAAAAGATTTCCCAAGCTTTAAACATCCCAAGGAGCACTGTGCAAGCGATAATATTGAAATGGAAGGAGTATCAGACCACTGCAAATCTACCAAGACCTGGCCGTCCCTCTAAACTTTCAGCTCATACAAGGAGAAGACTGATCAGAGATGCAGCCAAGAGGCCCATGATCACTCTGGATGAACTGCAGAGATCTACAGCTGAGGTGGGAGTCTCTGTCCATAGGACAACAATCAGTCGTATATTGCACAAATCTGGCCTTTATGGAAGAGTGGCAAGAAGAAAGCCATTTCTTAAAGATATCCATAAAAAGTGTTGTTTAAAGTTTGCCACAAGCCACCTGGGAGACACACCAAACATGTGGAAGAAGGTGCTCTGGTCAGATAAAACCAAAATTGAACTTTTTGGCAACAATGCAAAACGTTATGTTTGGCGTAAAAGCAACACAGCTGAACACACCATCCCCACTGTCAAACATGGTGGTGGCAGCATCATGGTTTGGGCCTGCTTTTCTTCAGCAGGGACAGGGAAGATGGTTAAAATTGATGGGAAGATGGATGGAGCCAAATACAGGACCATTTTGGAAGAAAACCTGATGGAGTCTGCAAAAGACCTGAGACTGGGATGGATTTTTGTCTTCCAACAAGACAATGATCCAAAACATAAAGCAAAATCTACAATGGAATGGTTCAAAAATAAACATATCCAGGTGTTAGAATGGCCAAGTCAAAGTCCAGACCTGAATCCAATCGAGAATCTGTGGAAAGAACTGAAAACTGCTGTTCACAAATGCTCTCCATCCAACCTCACTGAGCTCGAGCTGTTTTGCAAGGAGGAATGGGAAAAAATGTCAGTCTCTCGATGTGCAAAACTGATAGAGACATACCCCAAGCGACTTACAGCTGTAATCGCAGCAAAAGGTGGCGCTACAAAGTATTAACTTAAGGGGGCTGAATAATTTTACACGCCCAATTTTTCAGTTTTTGATTTGTTAAAAAAGTTTGAAATATCCAATAAATGTCGTTCCACTTCATGATTGTGTCCCACTTGTTGTTGATTCTTCACAAAAAAATGCAGTTTTATATCTTTATGTTTGAAGCCTGAAATGTGGCAAAAGGTCGCAAAGTTCAAGGGGGCCGAATACTTTCGCAAGGCACTGTATATCTATCCTACCCTGTGTTTCTAAAGTCTTCAAAAGCCCTGTTAACAAACAGATTACCGACCATTTCGAATCCCACCTTACCTTCTCTGCTATGAAATCTGGTTTCAGAGCTGGTCATGGGTGCACCTCAGCCACGCTCAAGGTCCTAAACAACATCATAACTGCCATCGATAAGAGACATTACTGTGCAGCCGTATTCATCGACCTGGCCAAGGCTTTCGACTCTGTCAATCACAACATTCTTATTGGCAGACTCGACAGCCTTGGTTTCTCAAATGATTGCCTCGCCTGGTTGACCAACTACTTCTCTGATAGAGTTCAGTGTGTCAAATCGGAGGGCCTGTTGTCCGTACCTCTGGCACTCTATGGGGGTGCCACAGGGTTCAATTCTCAGGATGACTCTCTTCTCTGTATACATCAATGATGTCGCTCTTGCTGCTGGTGATTCTCTGATCCACCTCTACGCAAATGACACCATTCTGTATACTTCTGGCCCCTCTTTGGACACTGTGTTAACTAACCTCCAGACAAGCTTCAATGCCATACAACTCTCCTTCCGTGGCCTCCAACTGCTCTTAAATGCAAGTAAAACTAAATGCATGCTATTCAATCGATGACTACTCTGGACGGCTCTGACTTAGAATATGTGGACAACTACAAATACCTAGGAGTCTGGTTAGACTGTAAACTCTCCTTCCAGACTCACATTAAGCATCTCCAATCCAAAATTAAATCTAGAATCGGGTTCCTATATCGCAACAAAGCATCCTTCACTCATGCTGCCAAACATACCCTTGTAAAACTGACCATCCTACCGATCCTCGACTTCGGCCATGTCATCTTTAAAATAGCCTCCAACAAATTGGATGCAGTCTATCACAGTGCCATCCGTTTTGTCACCAAAGCCCCATACACTACCCACCACTGCGACCTGTACGCTCTCGTTGGTTGGCCCTCGCTTCATACTCGTCCCCAAACCCACTGGCTACAGGTTATGTACAAGTCTCTGCTCGGTAAAGCCCCACCTTATCTCAGCTCACTGGTCACCATAGAGGCACCCACTCGTAGCACGCGCTCCAGCAGGTGTATCTCACTGGTCACCCCCAAAGCCAATTCCTCCTTTGGTCGCCTTTCCTTCCAGTTTTCTGCTGCCAATGACTGGAACTAACTGCAAAAATCACTGAAGCTGGAGACTCATATCTCCCTCATTAGCTTCAAGCACCAGCTGTCAGAGCAGCTCACAGATCACTGCACCTGTACATAGCCCATCTGTAAAGAGCCCATCTATCTACCTCATCCCCATACTGTATTTATTTATTTATCTGGCTCCTTTGCACCCCAGTATCTCTACTTGCACATTCATCATCTGCACATCTACCATTCCAGTGTTTAATTGCTATATTGTAATTACTTCACCACCATGGCCTATTTATTGACTTAACTCCCTTATCTTACCTCATTTGCACTCACGGTATACAGTGGGGAGAACAAGTACTTGATACACTGCCGATTTTGCAGGTTTTCCTATTTACAAAGCATGTAGAGGTCTGAAAGCATAGTGATAATACAATGGAAATGGCTGTCTTTTTGAGTGGGTTGTATGTTATATGTTGTAATCTCATTGATTAACATCTCAACCAAATACTACTCAATTGTCCACCTTGAAATTACGTGATTTGCCCAGTGGGATGTAGCTATTATTCAAATGTGCAGTTGGTTTAAGATAACAGTGGTGATGATGTTTTCAACGTGATTTTTCTTTGTTTTTATCATCTGCTATCGCCCACAAGTGAATCTTGCTATTTTTGAGAGTCTAGGATTGCGCGCACCAGCGAGGTACACTACATATACAAAAGTATGTGGACACCCCTTCAAATGAGTGGATTTGGATATTTCAGCCACACCCGTTGCTGATAGGTGTATAAAATTAAGCACACTGCCATGCAATCTCAATAGACAAACATTGGCAGTAGAATTCTCAGAAGATAGCAGCAAAGGGGGGACTTACTCCATATTAAGGTTAATGCCCATGATTTTGGAATGAGATGGTTGACGAGCAGGTGTCCATATACTTTTTGGTCATGTACTAGTGTATCATGTTACAAAAAGGTGCGCGTTGCTCCAAAATATTCGATTCCACCCAAGCGCACGCACACGTGCTAAATAACGGAGTGAAGTGAGTGGAGAGCTTAAGAGTCAAGGTTTCTATGTCGTGTACCAATAATTAATCTTGACTAACATGAGGTATGGGTCTGTTACTGCTTTGTTGCACTGGGCCTAGGAGAGTAACTGGGAGAGTAAGTGTAAATTATACATTGACCGCCCCAGCCTTAATACATACATGTCTGAAGATGAATAAAGGCCCGTGCTTGATCAAAACAAGGTCTCTCAAGTTGACATAATAAGCATTTTGCAAGAAAAACATACAGTATGTACAGTAGCGTCCTGTCCAGGGGATGTACTTGTACATAAGGCGGCCTCACGCTACAGAAACAGGAGATGGGCCATTCTGGCTCGGACAAGGCGTACTTACTTATACGTACAGTTGTCCTGCTCCATAACACTCCAATTTAATGGACCCTGCTGCTGCTGCCACGCCCCAACCATAGAGACGAATACAGTATTCATCTCTACACTCCCATCCCTTTAGCCAAGGACAGGAAGAAACAGAGGGAGCTCATTGTGGCCTTAAGTCCCAAAGGGGACAAAGAGGATTCAGTTAAGGAAAATCCCGGCTCTCACTCACTTGTAGACTCTGGCGTTGTACTTCCTCTCTCCGGGGAAACCGAACATGCCACAGATGACTCTGCTGTTGTGCTTGGTCCACTCCACATCACAGATCTGCTTCCACTTCCCTCCGTCCTTCACCTCCACGTAGCCCTCCGTCACTGGGATGCGCTTGCGATATGACGACAGAATGGCCCGGATACGCACGTCCTCCACCTGAATGTTTAAACTCTGTGAACAAAAACGTGCATATTTGAGTATATGAGTGTCAGCTAATACAATATCTCTGCTATGGCTTTCAGTGATTGAATGAGCAAGGTATTGAGCATATCAGATGCGTTAATAGGTGGTAGGGTTCATTTCACATTCATAGACGAAGATGCATCTGTATTGTAAAAATGTAAGTCATTATAAATTATAGGTCTCTTCCCCTGTGGTCCTCTATGGCCCTCTCTTACTCTATGGTATTTTCCTTATCATCTTCAAAATAACCACTCCACATGTGAGTACATTTGGCCGTTTTCCCTTGTTACATAATCGTATACCGAAGGCATCAACCCCCCCTCGGCACTCTAATTGCATTCCCTCGTAAAGCCTCTACAGTATACCCAAACCTTTTTACAATCCCATCACCTAATTAATGACAGCTCAGACCCAGCTGTAACTGCAACTGCTTGGCAACAAGGAAATCAAAGGAGTGACCATGGCAACTCATACAACACTTTCTATCACATTTTAAAGGGTGTCACTGGAAAGATGCTGGTAGGTGACGAAAGCCCAGTCTGGGGTCAAAACGTTGGCCTATTAAACACTTCCGTAGCATTTTACCAGTGTGCAGATTCATTTTTTGTTCTAGATAGAGAAAAACACCCACAAAGCATTATGATTGGTTGTAAAATCAATGGCAACTCTCCACCAAAGATCTTCCATTTACTGTAATATTACAAGAAATAAGATATGAATATTGTTCCACTTATTGAACCATCTGTGGTGAGAGTGACATGCTGACTTGCCTGAGGTGTTTCTCTCTTCTCCTGAAAGCATTACCAGATCAATACTGTATCATTTCAAAGGCAGCATATATCTGTCTACATGTCTGTCTGTGTCAAAAAGTAACTTGGAGACCTTCCTCTGTGATGCCTGTTGGGGGTTTGAATAAACAGCCTCTCTTCCAAAACCCCAACCCACATTCCTGCGCTATGTGACTGTGTAGGCCATGGGCAACAGAGGAGAGGAGAGAAGTACTGTCTGATGGATATTTGTCTTTTCTTAGCGGATAGGCTGAGAAAGGTCTGGCTGAGACACAAATCAAACCCAGGTCCTGTCCTCTCAGACCTAAAGCCACTGGCTTGTGTCTCAAATGGAACCCTATTCCCAATGTAGTGTACTACTTTTGACCAGGGCCCATAGAGCCAGTTACATCTCCATGGAAAGGTTTTCCTGAAATGTCATTGACATCATTCCACAGAAATGTTCAGATGCCACCGAACCACAGAGAAACTGAAAAAGCTCAGTCTACTCTATCCTCGACTGTTTTTTCCCAAAGACGACCACATTAACTCCAACAGTCCCACCATAGTGCTGGTGTGTTTAGGACATCTAACCCCTTTAAAACATTGTGTGTTTAAGCTTCAGACTTCTGGGTTGTATCATTGGATTTGTCTATTTTCAATTTCATCTGCAACCATTGATACAGTGCCAACCATTAGTCTGTGTTATTAATGGGGGCTGAGCTAAAGCGATGTTTGTGAGACAAGGGTGGATCCTGAAGGGGCCCGGGGCCAGGACTTTTTTACAAAAACCTCTGTAGAATGTTTTGAGCTACAAACTATTTGACTATCTATGAAACTCTAAGACTCTCATGAACACACAGGTAATATGTTTTGCTCTATGATGCTCACAAGGTTCACAATGATTGCTAAACGGTAAGGGGTTCTTCTACATAGAAGATCATAGGAAATCCCAGGACAGTTTCGAGTTTCATGTTTTATTAGTTGTATGTACAGGATACACATGGTATACACCGTCCAACGAAATGGTTACTTACAGGTTCTTTCTCAACAATTCTACAACAATAAGAAATAAGAAAACATAATAATAGGAGCATAAAGTAAATGGCTCAGTAGAATAGAATAAATATTTAAGCATAGAGTGCATTTGGAAAGTATTCTGACCCCTTGACTTTTTCCACATTTTGTTATGTTACAGCCTTATTCTAAAATGGATTACATATAATTTTTCCATCATCAATCATCAATCTACAGACGATACCCCATGTTAATACATGTTTGCAAATGTATTAAACATAAAAAACTGAAATATCACATTTCCATAAGTATTTAGACCCTTTACTCAGTACTTTGTTGAAGCCCGTTTGGCAGAGATTACAGCCTGGAGTCTTCTTGGGTATGACGCTACAAGCTTGGCACAACTGTACTTGGAGAGTTTCTCCCATTCTTCTCTGCAGAACCCCTCAAGCTCTGTCAGGTTGGATGGGGAGCGTGGTTGGATGGGGAGTGTTGCTGCACAGCAACGAGAGCCCTCACCTCAACCCCATCAAACACCTTTGGGATGAATTGGAATGCCTATTGCGAGCCAGGCCTAATCGCTTAACATCAGTGCCCGACCTCACTAATGCTAGTGGCTGAATGGAAGCAAGTCCCTGCAGAAATGTTCCAACATCTAGTGGAAAGCCTTCCCAGAAGAGTGGAAGCTGTTATAGCAGCAAAGGGGGACCAACTCCATATTAATACCCATGATTTTGGAATGAGATGTTCGACGAGCAGGTGTCCACAAACTTTCATCCGTAGGCTAGGTTGTAGCAGCCTCATGATGGGTATAGTGGAAATTTGAGTATCTAAACCTATCAATGTTAATATAAAAGCCATGCTCATAAAAAAAATGTCCTCCCTAATCTTAAACAGCACCCGACCGCCACTGTAGTGTCTATAATACTGTAATAAGCTCACATCGTTGCTGTCACAAAGTTGTCACTGACTATGTGGAGATTAATTTCCCACTGAGCAAACTATTTCTGTACTTACATCATTCATATAAATTAATTTGATCAGGTTCTTGCTCTGGAGGACCTTATTTTTTCATTCACATTTGTCAATAAAACGAATGAATGCAACTCTTTATGTCAAATTGTTTCACATTCTACTTGTAGCCATGGTTGTCCTGAAAAGAACATGGTAAAACACTTCATTGTAAGGTTAAATATAAGGGCTGGACATGCATATAAAAGAAAGTCAGATAAATGAAAAGTCAATATTTGCTGGGATATCGGCAGTGATAGGATTAACCAGTGAGTGGAGCGAAGAGATGCTGCATGCTGAGGATGTAAAACTATCTGGGGGTTCCAACCCTGTGACATGACAACATGATAATTGAGGAAACTATGGTGATCGCGACCTTGTCTGTTTTAGATTATCCCTGGTTAAAAGCAACCAAGGTTGCCTCCCAAATGGCCCGCTATTTCCCCATGTAGTGCAGTTGCTTTTAACCAGGGCCCATAGTGACCTTCAATCAGGATTCTCGCAGATAACAGACTTATCACCTCCTCCAGAACTTTACATTAATAGTGAACAGGTATAGTACTTAACAATAATAACATGACCTGACTCCAAAACATATTACAGAGATGAATACACAGACAGAAGATACAACTGCTCTGACAGGCATGATATAATAAAAATACAATTTCCTCCCAACAGACTTATACTGGCCAAGACAAACACTATCCCTGGCTAATAACTCTAACATACAGGATTTACCTGTACGGATGAAGCAGTCTCTCAAGCTGTACTTAAACCTAACAGTCTTACATAGAAGCCAGTCATCAAAATATTATTCTGAATACCCCTCCTCTTTAATTTGTTTTGCTGTGAAAGAAAGGAGTGAACTTGTTTCAGTAACTGAAACTCACATGGCAACCCAACCTCCACCTTCCCTCCTTGCTATTGGGTACCCAACCCCTTTAATGATTGACTTCCTGTTTAGAGTTCAAGACTGCACTTTCCTCTGTGCCTCATTCAAATGTCTAGAAAATAAATGCCTGTTGATTGCAGCGGTGGTGTGGTAGAAAAGCACAGCAGAAAAACAGCAGCCGGTGAGATACTTTTAACATATGTGGCCTGTTTCTATGTTTCCAGAAATTGGCAGCAGGGGGGGGGGGTGCAGCAGATGGAAAAGCGATTAGTGGGATACGTCTTTGTGAGGAGGTAGAGAGAGGACCAAAGGAGAGGAAGCAAGTGGCCCCTCTCTCTGGCTGTCTCATTGTTGCTATCATCCAGAATCAATTAGTTAATCTATGATGTCTACATTTTAGTCTCATCTGACCAGAGTACCTTCTTCCATATGTTTGGGGAGTCTCCCACATGCCTTTTGGTGAACACCAAATGTATTTGTTTATTTTTTTCTTTAAGCAATGGCTTTTTTTCTGGCCACTCTTCCGTAAATTTCAGCTCTGTGCAGTGTACAACTTAGTGGTCCTATGGACAGATACTCCAATCTCCGCTTTGGAGCTTTGCAGCTCCTTCAGGGTTATCTTTGGTCTCTTTGTTGCCTCTCTGATAAATGCCCTCCTTGCCTGGTCTGTGAGTTTTGGTGGGTGGGCCTCTCTTGGCAAGTTTGTTGTGGTGCCATATTCTTTACATTTTATAATAATGGATTTAATGGTGCTCTGTGGGATGTTCAAAGTTTTTGATAATTTTTTATAACCCAACCCTGATCTGTACTTCTCCACAACTTTGTCCCTGACCTGTTTGGAGAGCTCATTGGTCTTCATGGTGCCGCTTGCTTGGTGCCCCTTGCTTAGTGGTGTTGCAGACTCTGGGGCCTTTCAGAACAGGTATATATACTGAGATCATGTGACAGATCATGTGACACTTAGATTGCACACAGGTGGACTTTTTTAAACTAATTATGTGACTTCTGAAGGTAATTGGTTATACCAGATCTTATTTAGGGGCTTCATAGCAAAGGGGGTGAATACATTTGCACACACCAATTTTCCATTTTTAAGATTAGTTATTTTTTAAATTTCACTTCACCAATTTGGACTATTTTGTGTATGTCCATTACATGAAATCCCCCCCAAAACATTTAAATTACAGGTTGTAATGCTACAAAATAGAAAAAATGCCAAGGGGGATAAATATTTTTCAAGGCACTGTAGCATCATAATGGCAATTTATTATAATGTAAATGAGAAAGGAATATCTCATCAACTTTTAGTTTGTCAATCAAATATCATCTTTCAGGAAAGCTCATTGAGCTGTGATTCTCTTTTGCTCCTGACTGCTCCATGAAATCAATGTAGTGCATTTGTAACTACCATTGGTAGTTGAAGAGAATATGTCATTCAACTAAACAAGTTCAATGAGGTCCTTTGGAATGAGACCAGACTGAGTGTGTCATTCTAACCCTCCGGGCTTGGATTTGAACAGAATGTAACTGCCATGAATTGAGTCTTTCAACTCATTTTCTGGTGTCAGAATGATTTAGAGCTATCTTACGCATTGACCACAGGACAGAAGAATCAGCCAACCCACTCTGCACACACTGGTTGAATCAACGTTGTTTCCACGTCACTTCAATTAAATTACATTGAACTAACGTGGAATAGACATTGCATTGACATCTGTGCCCAGTGAGAAGCTCCAACCGGAGAGCAAAAATATCCCCACAAGGGCTAACACTGACAATTGTACTATTTGTGAGGGTTTATTATGTAGGCTACAATAGTCCATTCCCAGAATCATACACTAGAAAGTGAGCTTGGGGCATTCGTTCTAAAATGTCACATCCACAATGATGTTTGTTGCCCTTGAGAAATGAACTGAAATATGCATTTCAAATGCAACTGAAACCAATAAGACATGCCAATGAAACACGAGGGAAAACGAATGCAAACTTTCAGATTCCAGTGTCACTTGCACTCTCAGTACTAAGGCGCAATACTCTTTATGGCAAGGATGTCCGTTTGGAGCAATTAGACAATGGTGTGATTTAGTGTGTAATCTTCAATTATCCTACTTCTCATCATCTCAGGCCAGACTGTAACCTCAAGCCTCCACCAAAACACAGTGCTAATGCCAGCAAAAACAATGGCAATGGAGCCTGCAGCACATGGTTCCAATAGAGACCCTGAACTCCATTGACTTCTTACAGAATTCACCAAATATCCTTGTGAAACGGGGTTACATAGACATTCCAAGTGAGAGAACAAATCATTTCTCTAGAACATCACAACAGTATTGAGCTAAAGTGACTTCCTGGGATCAAGTTTTCCCCTCCCTGGGCATACTGCATCTGTTTCAAGATCACATGTGCTGTGCTGACCAGACAAGCGCTGTTGGGTGCTGATTATTCTGTGAGCCACAACACAAATAGATGATTTGTTCTTTCCAGAAACAGTGTTTATGATGTGGCAGTGCAGGCAATTTACCTCACGTCTCTGTTTCACTTGTTCATGCTCCTTAGAAAACATTAAAAGAGCCTTTGTTGACAAAGTGGAAACAGATGTTCCACAAAACTTACAAATCCTGAAAAAATACAGTTTGACTTATTTGGTGAAAGACATAAGGCAATTATTATTTGTAGTTGAATCTGAGATAAATCATAGATAAACTACTTAAATTGGAAGAAAATGTCCTTATCTATTACTGTGTGGCATTTATAAATTAGACACAGAAGTTCATGGTTTGTGCCACACTGGCACAAACTCACACATTGACTGTAAAAACTAATCTTGATTTCCACAGCTATGAGTTGTAAGAGACTAAGGGCTACATTTTAGACTGAGTATTTCAGAGGATAAACTAAACATCCTATTCAGTTGAATTGTATTGTGGGAATGCAGTGCACTGGGGTGTAAACTTTTCATTGTTGTTACGTGGCCAGAGAGCTACCCATCAGTTATGTGAGAAGTTAATTCAGTTGTTCAAATTCAAATGTCAAATGACTTTTTCAACCCCACATTAGTCAAGTTCATGGTGCCATTCCTATTAGGCTTGACATTACACTTTACAGAACCCTACTATGATGACAAGGCCAGAGGTTTACAGAGGAAAAAGTGGATGGTTTGACCTTAAGCCTGAGGGGAAAAACTGAGGTAAGGAAGATGGAAACTATTGCTTTGGGAGAAACAGAGACTGTCACTCACTCACTGACACAGACAGACAGACAGACAGACAGACAGACAGACAGACAGACAGACACACACAAGGGGAGAGAAATAATATAGCATTCAATCCCAATTAACATTAGGACAGATTTGACCTGTCTGCCACAGTAGCCCTGCCTCCACCTAGCCTCCCAGCTTCCCAGCCCCAGCTCGTGTCACAGCATGGTAGGAGATTCCTCCAAACCAAAGGAGCAAAAACAAATGGAAGTAAATACATTGAAGTAGAACAAGGTTGTTTCAAGGCGTGTTACCACATACATCATCTAACTACAACAAAAATACTCCTTTATGAACCACCATCACACCTTACTTTACTATATATTACTTCCTTCAATAAACCTCAATCAACCACCTCTCCGGGGGATGTTTCAACAGCTGACGTTCAATTGAGCCCACAAATTTGAACAACCAAGAATAAACTTCTTTCAGGCTGTATTCCTTCTAGCTTCTAGTAGCCCACAGTACCCTGTTTGTTCCATGTCGGATGCAGAGTGCAGGCAATGAATGCATCTCAAATGTTTCCTAAATTGCTACTGCAACAGAACACATTGGTGTGTACATAAAGTCTGCATTGATAAATGCAGCTCAATGGTAAGCCAGCTAGGAAATGTACATAGCCAAGAATGACCTTTCATAAACATAGAGGAATGTTCAATGTTAAATCTGGTTGGAGCAGAATGTAATTGCATGTGCTTGATCACAGGTCAGACATCCCCACAAACACAAACTTCACCTCTAAATCGTCTACAGTAAAAGCTGAACGGCAGTGAGAGGATACATTCCGAAGGATTATGGAGTAGGACAGGAGTTTTTGGGCACTAATCTTTATATACTGTCCCCAAAGTATATAGCTGTGACTATAGCTGAAAAAAATGGTGTATGATAAATGGAAAATAAACAGAAAATGAATTCCTATTTAATAAGTCTTAACGGAAAGCAAACAGTGACTTCTCAGAGGAGCACTGGATCAAATCAAATGTTATTTGTCACATGCTTCTTTGTCTTGCAGAGAGGTTGTTGAGGGAGAGGTTGTCCTGGCAGTCTCAGTCATCAGGCCTACCACCATCGTGTCATCAGCAAACGTAATGATGGTGTTGGAGTCGTGCGCGGCCACGTAGTCGTGGGTGAACAGGGAGTACAAAAAGGGACTAATCACGCACCTGAAGGGCCCCCGTGTTGAGGGTCAGCGTGGCAGGTGTGTTGTTGCCTACTCTCACCATCTGGGATCGGACCCATCAGCAATTATACCATAGCCAATATGCAGTGATAATGTATTGGGCCTATAGCCTACTGCAAAAACCTCATTGCTTCAGAACTGTTTTTAATAGGTTAACGTGGCATAGGCTTAAGTTTTTTAAGTAATGTTTAAAAAAAATCTGAGCGGTAGATCTCGGCTTGCATTTTGACTCGGAAAGTGATCTTGACTCAGAAAAGGTTGGTGAACACTGCTCTAAACTCTAAAATGTGGGCGGAAATGTTCTCAGCCAAAGCCCCTAATTTGAATCCCCATACCTCTCTCATCATCCCCCACCACAGAACCACACTAGTCTGTCCTCATCGCTAACATTAGACCATGTATGTTCCAAATGGCACCATATTAACTACAAAGTGCAATTTGGGACGCACGCTAGTGTAACCTCAACCTGCAGCTGTGAGTCACCACCAGATGACCATTTCCAGATGAAAAGGTAAAGTCTCCATTAAGGCTGTGTCTGCACCCCAAATGGCATCCTATTCCCAACACAGTGCACTACTTTTGAACAGAGCCCTATGAGTCCTGGTCAAAAATAATGCACTACATAGGGAATAGGATGCCATTTGGAATCTGTGTGGAGGGCTTTGCCTAAGCCTGGCTGTGTTTCACAGAGCTTCTGTGTGGAGCTAGCCACACATGCCCCACGTCTTAGTGAATGGAAAAGCTGAGTCTGATATTCTCTCAGTAAATATCACAGCTGGAGAGATCACAAAGGGCTGAGTCTATACGTCTAGACCTCTACAGCACTGCTCTCTGGATCATTATCATCTCTATCAGAGGTGGCATCACAGGTCCCAGAGTGGTGTGGCGGACAAAAACACCTGGGGCCCGTAGTTCTTCCTTATCTGGTAACCTCACCAGGTAAAACCTTATACGGTATGACGTGATTAATCTGTTGTAAGAAGGTTTAATATGGGATATGATAGAACCAGATTTTTTAATCAGGTCACATGGTTAAAAAAAAAAACTCCTGGAAAAACTCCTGGCCTTGGGGAGGATGAAAACCCTGTCAAACTGCAGCAAACGTGTACTTGTTAATATTACTTCACAAACACAGAGAAAGCAACATGATTAGACTATAAAACTCACACGGCTGAGCTTGATTTATGTAGGTTTGCATCGTGTAGTCCGGCCCTAAGCAACTGTAAGCCTAATTCAAAATGATGTCACAGTCTATGTCAGCGATTGTGTTTATTGACTAATTCCAGTGAATCATTTTGGATTGAAAAAGTCTAGGTAGCCTAGTCAGCCCAAGTTTGAAAATAAACCAAATTTGATCCCATTCACATTTTCTGACAAACAAATGGACTATAAATACACTATGTTACCGCTTCATTTGCCCTGGCCAGAGGGACAGGGCACATAGTAGGCCAGGCTAAGACTATGCAGCTGCTGTTGTTTTATTATTTAACCTCTAAGTAGGCAAGTCAGTTAAGACTGAGTTAAGAACCTCTAAGTAGGCAAGTTGAGTTAAGACTCAATGCACAAAAAAACCCAGAATCACCCTGAGGCATCCAGCTGTTACTCTAAAGTACTGTCTGTCATCACTTGATTTCAGAGACATTTTAAAAATGGAAACTTATGGTTTGAGCTGAAACTCAGAGAGCTCTGGTCTGCACTCCCCTCATAAGATTGGTATGTGAACTCGGGGGCCTGCAGAGTGAGCAGAACAGCAAGATAACACTCTGCAATTAGCTGTAGGCTTGTAGGACATACTTCCATGAGGTGCGCAATGAAGCCTTTAAGAGCCCAGCAGGATTACACTGACAGTTGTGAGTGCAACACCTATGATTACTTATTTAGTTAGTTACCAGTAGCCTCACTTTCTTTGTAAAACTTCACGTGGGCTAGTGCACATGACTGTAAAGTCATCATTTTGAGTTCACAATTTAGTTTTGGCTTGACTATTCACTTTTTTTGAAAGCCACATGTACGTAATACTTAGATGCTGTCAAAATGTGTGTCTTCACTCTGCACAGAACAGCTCAATAAAACCAGCTGTGAAGGCTTTCTCTGAGGAGCGGTCAGGAACCAAATGTTCTGGCCCAGTGTAAAAATGTCAGTCAACAACGTCAACCAAAGTCAAGTGTCTTTGGGGCCGTTTCCTGAACACAGATTAAACCTAGTCCTTTTTCTGTCTAGGATTAGCCTTAATCTGTGTCTAGGAAACCACCCCTTTGTGTCTAACTAAGGCAGGCTTTATAGAAGGTAGATTGTTTACCTGCACATTATTGGCCATGGTGTTGATGAATTTAAATCCGGGGATCCTTTTGTCGCTGCACACCACACCTACGTCCTCTGTGTGCTTGCAGTCGGACACACCAATCCCGTTGGAGGTGCACAGTGCCAGGGTCTTCTCTTTTCCAGTGCACTGGACATTGTCAAACCAGATGCGTCCTGAAAAACATCAGGATTCTGAACACACTGTGGATATATCAAAAAGAACTCTGTAGGGATAAATCTTTCTTTCACCTGACCAGTTGTAGCTAGCGTGGTCAAACAGCCAAGCGACATTGGAAAAGTAGACTGGACACTGACAGCAATTATGCTGCTGAGATTGTACACTGGCTACCTTATCCCTAACAGATCTAAGCTACAGATGTGCCTTGTCCATTTCGGTAAAAGTTGAGTCAGAACGTAGACAAAGAGCACTACCGGTAATCCAAAACATCCAGCATTTATTCATGGAAAAGCCGGCCTGTCAGTGAAATATGTCAGAATAAACATACATCCAAATGGCCTATTGAAAAGTTTCACTAGGAAAATTGGTTAATCCTGGCCAATAAAAAAACATCCCTTAAAATAGTCAATTATTTCCCCTTATCATTACACATATAAAGGTTTGAAGTGCAATAACGGACATCTTACCCTCTCCTTTCCCATATTTAGAGGATGGAGACCAGGAGACCGCCTCCAGGTAGCCCAACTCCCTGCACACCACCTGGGCAGAATGGATGGAGAAGTCATCATCACAGACTGTGCCCCACTCGCCATCATAGAAAACCTCCACGCGCCCCTCGTTGTGCTTGCGCTTGTCCCCTGCCAAACGCAGCTGTATCCTGGGTGTGTCAGGTGGCAGCTCCGGGGCACTGTACTGCTCCTGCTCAGGCTCTGGGTAGCCCTGTGGATAGCCGTGTGGGTAGCCTAGGTGTTCGTACTGGGCCCGGCACAGTTCTAACAGGCCCAACAGGATGGTGAAGCAGCAGGGGAGCGACCAGGCGGCCAGCATGGTGGTGTCTGTCAAGTCAGACAGTAGACAGAAGAGGTTATCTATGGGAGAGTAGGCAGAGATTAGGAAAATAACATTACCCATTTAAAATTCCTTTGGCTACTTTGTCATATGGTTTATCACAGGGAGACTGCCTGGGGGTTTGGAATTCAGGACTGCAGCAAAGGAGATTAACAAGGGCAGCAAGTGCTTCACCTACATTCAAAGAATTACAGTAACGCCAATTGACCTTTCTCTAAGCCCCTCTTGGTTACTGATGCAATCTCGGACAACATTTTCCCAGGAAGTCCAATTCACCACTCAAACCACAGGCAAAATCCACTCACAATGATCTCAAACTGTGTTTTTAAAACGCAATGAAATTAAACACAGACTACCCCTTGCTAATCAGGAGACACTCGGGTGTGTTGTGGTGGACTGTCATTACAATTGCTTCACGGGAACCAGGTAAAATTATGCTTGCAGTGTATTTAGCCTCTGAAAAGCTCGGCATTCACTGTCAGCAAGCAGTCACAGCTACTAACCACTTTTGGAGCTAACAAGCGGAGGTGGGTAGTGACGCGCTACAAGTAACGCATTACATGTACTTAAAGGCCCATTGCAATCAAAAACTTGATTGTGCTGTGTTTTATATATATTTCCACACTATGTGTGTGGACCACCTTTACTCCACACACAGAGACACAGACAAAGCTCTCCCTCGCCCTCCATTTGGCAAATCTGACCATAATTATATCCTCCTAACTACTGCTTACAAGCAAAAATTAAAGCAGGAAGCACCAGTGACTAGATCAATAAAAAAGTGGTCAGATGAAGCAGATGCTAAGCTACAGGGCTGTTTTACTAGCACAGACTGGAATATGTTCTGGTATTCCTCCGATGGCATTGAGGAGTACACCACATCAGTCATTGGCTTCATCAATAAGTGCATTGATAACGCCGTCCCCACAGTGACCGTACGTACATACCCCAACCAGAAGCCATGGATTAAAGGCAACAACCGCACTGAGCGAAAGGCCAGAGCTGACGATTTCAAGGAGTGGGACTCTAATAACCCTGAAGCTTATAAGAAATCCTGCAATGCACTCCGACGAACCATCAAACAGGCAAAGCGTCAATACAGGACTAAGATCGAATCGTACTGCACCAGCTCTGACGCTCGTCAGATGTGGCAGGGCTTGCAAACCATTACAGACAACAAAGAGAAGCACAGCCGAGAGCTGCCCAGTGACACAAGCCTACCAGACGAGCTATACTACTTCTATGCTCGCTTCGAGGCAAATAACACTTAAACATGCATGAGAGCACCAGCTGTTCTGGAAGACTGTGTGATCACGCTCTCCGCAGCCAATGTGAGTAAGACCTTTAAACAGGTCAATATTCACAAGGCCGCAGGGCCAGACGGATGACCAGGACGTATACTGCTAGCATGCGCTGATCAACTGGCAAGTGTCTTCACTGACATTTTCAACCTCTCCCTGTCCGTGTCTGTAATGCCAACATGTTTTAAGCAGACCACCATAGTGCCTGTGCCCAAGAACACTAAGGTAACCCCCCTAAATGACTACTGACCTGTAGCACTCACATCTCTAGCCATGAGGTGCTTTGAAAGGCTGGTCATTGTTCACATCAACACCATTATCCCAGAAACCCTAGACCCACTCCAATTTGCATACCGCCCCAAAAGATCCACAGATGATGCCATCTCTATTGCACTCCACACTGCCCTTTCCCACTTTAACAAAAGGAACGCCTATGTGAGAATGTTATTCATTGACTACAGCTCAGCGTTCAACACAAAAGTGCCCTCCAAGCTCATCAATAAGCTAAGGACCCTGGGACTAAACACCTCCCTCTGCAACTGGATCCTGCACTTCCTGATGGGCCGCCCCCAGGTGGTAAGGGTAGGTAACAACACATCTGCCAAGCTAATACTCAACACAGGTTCCCCTCAGGGGTGAGTGCTCAGTCTCCTCCTGTACTCCCTGTTCACTCATGACTGCACGGCCAGGCACGACTCCAACACCATCATTAAGTTTGCCGATGACACAACAGTGTTTGCCTGATCACTGACAATGAAAACACAGCCTATGGTGAGGAGGTCAGAGACCTGGCCGTGTGGTGCCAGGACAACAACCTCTCCCTAAACCTGATTAAGACAAAGAGCACACCCCCATTCTCATTGACAGGGCTGCAGTGGAGCAGGTTGAGAGCTTCAAGTTCCTTGGTGTCCACATCACCAATAAACTAACATGGTCCAAGCACTGCAAGACAGTCGTGAAGAGGGCACGACAAAACCCATTCCCCCTCAGAAGACTGAAAAGACTTGGCATGGGTCCTCAGATCCTCAAAAGGTTCTACAGCTGCACCATCAAGAGCGCCCTGACTCATTGTATCACTGCCTGGTATGGCAACTGCTCGGTCTCCGACCGCAAGGCACTACAGAGGGTAGTGCGAATGGCCGAGTACATCACTGGGGCCAAGCTTCCTGCCATCCAGGACCTCTATACCAGGCGGTGTCAGAGGAAGGCCCTAAAAATGGTTTAAAAAACCTCCAGCTACCCTAGTCATAGACTGTTCTCTGCTACTACATGGCAAGCGGTACCATAGCGCCAAGTCTCGGTCCAAGAGGCTTCTAAACAGCTTCTACCCACAAGCCATAAGACTCCTGAACATCTAATCAAATGGCTACTGAGCCTATTTGCACTCCCCCCCCCCCTCCTCTTTTACATCACTGCTACTCTATGTTGTGATCATCTATGCATTGTCACTTTAAATCCTCTACCTACATGTAAATATTACCTCAACTAACCGGTGCCCCTGCACATTGACTCTGTACCGGTAACCTCCTGTATATAGTCTCGCTATTGTTATTTTACTGCTGCTCTTTAAATACTTTTATTTCTTATTCTTATCCGTATTTTTTAACTGCATTGTTGGTTAGGGACTCGTAAGTAAGCATTTCACTGTAAGGTCTACTACACCTGTTGTATTCGGCACATGTGACAAATAAAATTTGATTTTAAACTTACTGTAAAATTGTGAACATGATAATAATGCCCCTTTAGTATAAGAGCTATTTGAAAAGACTGACAGAAATTTCAGCTTGTTTTGGTGGGAGGGAATTTTGGCCTTCCATGGTGACTTCACCATGCAGTAAATTAGTTAATAGACCAATAAGAAAAGAGTTCCAAACCTCTCTGCCAATAGCAGCAAATTATCAGTTTCCCCTCCCCACTGAAACCACATCAAGACATCCTAGCAAAATACTTGCTTGAGAAAATGCTCTTTGCTAAGAACACAATTGTATGCTTTTGTTTCAAAGTAGATTTGTTTAAGACTACCAAGAATCACTCCGTGTGACCCTGATTTACCCCACTGCAATTAAAGTTTTTGGGAGGAACTAGTACTTTTCTAGTTCTCTCTGTGGACTGTACTTGTTCTCTTACTCTGCTAAATTTGACCAAATCCCTTCAGTTACGTAGATTTATATGATTATACAGTGCATTCGGAAAGTATTGAGACCCCTTGACTTTTTACCTTGACACAATATCCCATGATATTTTATATTTTGGCAAATGTATTAAAAATAAAACCCGAAAATATCACATTTACATAAGTATTCAGACCCTTTACTCAGTACTTTGTTGAAGCACTTTTGGCAGTGATTACAGCCTCGACTCTTCTTAGGTATGACGCTACAAGCATGGCAGACCTGTATTTGGGGAGATTCTCCCATTCTTCTCTGCAGATCCTCTCTGTCAGGATGGATGGGGAGCGTCGCTGCACATCTATTTTCAGGTCTCTCCAGAGATGTTTGATTGGATTCAAGTCCGGGCTCTATCTGGGCCACTCAAGGACATTCAGAGACTTGTCCCAAAGCCACTCCTGCGTTGTCTTGGCTGTGTGCTTAGGGTTATTGTCCTGTTGGAAGGTGAACCTTTGCCCCAGTCTGAAGTCCTGAGCACTCTGGAGCAGGTTTTCATCAATGATCTCTCTGCACTTTGCTCCATTCATATTTCCCTCGATCCTGACTAGTCTCCCAGTCCCTGCAGTTGAAAAACATTGCCCCGGCATGATGCTGCCACCACCATGCTTCACCGTAGGGATGGTGCCAGGTTTTTTCCAGACGTGACGCTTGGACGCTTGGAATTCAGGCCAAAGAGTTCAGTCTTGGTTTTATCAGACCAGAGAATCTTGTTTCTCATGGTCTGA
Source organism: Oncorhynchus clarkii lewisi (assembly GCF_045791955.1). Taxonomy (NCBI): domain Eukaryota; kingdom Metazoa; phylum Chordata; class Actinopteri; order Salmoniformes; family Salmonidae; genus Oncorhynchus; species Oncorhynchus clarkii. The sequence goes on from NC_092152.1 coordinate 38,154,105, forward strand.
GAGTCCTTTAGGTGCCTTTTTGCAAACTCCAAGCAGGCTGTCATGTGCCTTTTACTGTGGAGTGTCTTCCGTCTGGCCACTCTACTATAAAGGCCTGATTGGTGGAGTGCTGCCGAGATGGTTGTCCTTCTGGAAGGTTCTCCCATCTCCATAGAGGAACTCTGGAGCTCTGTCAGAATGATCACCGGGTTCTTGGACACCTCCCTGACCAAGGCCCTCCTCCCACGATTGCTCAGTTTGGCCGGGCGGCCAGCTCTAGGAAGAGTCTAGGTAGTTCCTTCAACCTCATGGCTTGGTTTTTGCTCTGACATGCACTGCCAACTGTGAGACCTTATATAGGCAGGGTAGCCTAGTGGTTAGAGCGTTGGACTAGTAACCGAAAGGTTGCAAGTTCAAATCCCCGAGCTGACAAGATACAAATCTGTCGTTCTGCCCCTGAACAGGCAGTTAACCCACTGTTCCTAGGCTGTCATTGAAAATAAGAATTTGTTCTTAACTGACTTGCCTAGTTAAAAAATATATATATGTAGACAGGTGTGTGCCTTTCCAAATCATGTACAATCAATTTAATTTACCACAGGTGGACTCCAATCAAGTTGTAGAAACATCTCAAGGATGATCAATTGAAACAAGTTGCACCTGAGCTCAATTCCGAGTCTCATAGGAAAGGATTTGAACACTTATGTAAACCATTATTTATTTATTTTAAATAACAAAAATTACTTTGTGTGTAGACTGATGTAACTGAACAAAATGTGGAAAAAGTCAAGGGGTCTGAATACATTGCAAATGCACTGTATATATCGTAATTTTAATACAGACTAGCTAAAAAATAAGTGAACATTTACCAATTATCCAATGGATTATGTACACTTTCTGATAAAAAAAAAGTGGAGGTGCAAAAACATAGGTTTGCACCCCTATTTTAATTTGCTGCATAGTTCAGGTGGCCAAGTGTAGGCTTTGGAGAAAAGCTGTTTGGCTGAAAATCAATGTAGACTAAAAATATTATCATGTCATATCATAGAGGCGACTCGAGAAAAAAAGTCCCCCCTTCAGATTTCCCACTTAAAGCAGTTTTTCTAGGTGGAGGAAAATAATTCATACTTTCAGTATGAATTATGAAAGCCTGTAAAAGTTCTCCCAAAAATGTGAATAGGCACTTTCAAACAGAGGTGGAGAGTTGAAACCGAAAGCCAATCATTTTCAGTGGTGCCCACATTGGGTAGTGTCATTTCAACCGAATTATATCAAGCTTATTAAAGAGCAGTAATACTATCAAGAGCAGTGTGTGCGGGTTTCTTCTTTTTTTCTCATTTTATTAAACTGTTACCATGCACCTGCAAAAACGATAGCTCAGATGTGCCTTTTGAAATTTTAAAATAAAAACAATTTCCAAAATATACATTAAAAAAAATACAGGATAGTATTCTAGCACCATAAATGAGCTCACTCTGGATCATTTGCACTTCTAAAGCGGCATGTGGAAGGGGTGGTTGTTTAAAAAAAATCACCCAGCAGCCACTGGCAATGAGCGCTCCACTCATACCTACTTTTCTAATACGAACTTCCCCGGGCTCAAGAGAACAACATGAATGAGGCCTGGAAGCCAAGGCTTGGGGGGGCTTAACAACAACAACAAACTATCACTCCGCTCTGGTCAATCATGGCAGGATGTCATGTGGCATGAAGTCACAGAGAAAAACATTGATTTACACTACCGTTCAAAAGTTTGGGGTCACTTAGAAATGTAATTGTTTTTGAAAGAAAAGCTATTTTTTTTATCCATTAAAATAACATCAAATTGATCAGAAATACAGTGTAGACATTGTTAATGTTGTAAATGACTATTGTAGCTGGAAACGGCAGATTTTGATGGAATATCTCTACATAGGTGTACAGAGGCCCATTATCAGCAACCATCACTACTATGTTCCAATGGCACGCTCTGTTAGCTAATCCAAGTTTATAATTTTAAAAGGCTAATTGATCATTAGAAAACCATTTTGCAATTATGTTAGCATAGCTGAAAACTGTTGTTCTGATTAAAGAAGCAATAAAGCTGGCCTTCTTTAGAGTAGTTGAGCATTAGCATTTGTGGGTTAGATTACAGGCTCAAAATGGCCAGAAACAAAGACCTTCTTCTGAAACTCGTCAGTCTATTCTTATTCTGAGAAATCTATATGGGACAGCTGTCAATTTCTTGGTCCTTAAGTTAAAATGGTATACTTTTTCATTTATTACAAATTTATATAGTCAATTTTGGTCTTTAATGCAGGGCTGACAGACAAGTTCCTTACATTTGTACTCATCAGACCGCTTGCCTCTTCAATTTTTGCTGTAATGCTGCAATTATTTGGTTATAATTTTGAGTAGAGCAGACATTTCCATATGTTTTTGTTAGCTGCATGTGTGACATACTGTAACTCCACAAGTCCTATTTATGATATAATTTACAAAGAATATACCTTTTTAAACAATTTCTCCAAAAATATATATATATATAAACAAAGGACTTTCTTCTGAAACTCGCCAGTCTATTCTTGTTCTGAGAAATTAAGGCAATTCCATGCGAGAAATTGCCAAGAAACTAAAGATGTCGTACTATGCTGTGTACTTTCACAGAACAGCGCAAACTGGCTCTAACCAGAATAGAAAGAGGAGTGGGAGGCCCTGGTGCACAACTGAGCAAGAGGACAAGTACATTAGAGTGTCTAGATTGTGAAACAGACCCCTCACAAGTCCTCAACTGGAATCTTCCTTAAATAGTACCCGCAGAACACCAGTCTCAACGTCAACAGTGAAGAGGTGACTCCGGGATGCTGACCTTCTAGGCAGAGTTCCTCTGTCCAGTGTCTGTGTTCTTTTGCCCATCTTAATATTTTATTTTTATTGGCCAGTCTGAGATATGGCTTTTTCTTTGCAACTCTGCCTAGAAAGCCAGCATCCCGGAGTCGCCTCTTCACTGTTGACGTTGAGACTGTTACTTGTTATTCGACCCCTGCCTGCCTTGACGTGTCGTTTGCCTGTCCCTGTGGTTGAAATAAACATTGCTACTTCACACAGTCTGTACTTGGGTCTTACCTTGATTCCTGATTTTTTTTAAAGCATAACTCCTTTTAAGACTGCAGCAACATTTCACACAAGGCATTAAGCAATTCAACAATATAGTGGCTTTCAAGTGATGTAAACTAAAGGCTATGTATATCTGGCAGTGGGGGTTGGATCTTTCCATTTTCCAGCATCTTTCTATTTTCTTCAATGTAACGTGGGCAGTTGGTTACACAAGTTACAAAACATAGACGTTACAAAGTCAAGCTCACAGGGTCTGCATCTCCTCACAGCCTAATAACCATTCTAATGTTTTCATTCAACCACATGGATAAGATGCACACAGAAGCTACAGTACTTTATGACAAATGTCATCTGGGATCTAAGATATATGACCATATCTTAAATTGAAATTCCATCCTGCTTCAGCACTCAAAGATTTACGGGCTCAAAGTGGAGTGCAGTACAGTATCACAAAAAACATTCCTAGCGCAAATGTAAGGTAAAGATTCAAAAGTATAAGATGGCCCACCCCATGAAATGGTGACCCCTTGGATCAAACAGAAGTCATTTAGCTTCCGCCAAACAAAGCAAGGTATCCAGGAAGCTCTGCCTCCATTTGGTCTTCAGTGGAAACCAATATGTGCAGGCAGATAAACTAAACACAGCAGCATCCATCAACCACCTAGAACGCTTATTTCACAAGAAAGACAACATTAAATCTATGCTGAGACATAAAAAAAAATGGCCACTAGTTTTTACTTGTCATGTTTCCCCTCGAGAATGCTAGACACAATTTCCACTGACTCGTTGCCGTAGGGCATCTAGGTCATAAGGTGGTGGTTCCGGGTTCAATATGTCAGGTCAGAAAGAGTTGGAGCCTTCCCAATACCTGTGCTCAGGCCATTATAATGTGTAGAACTAACTGGATAATTATAGAAGCACTGAAAGGAGTCTTATCGTGCACTATGGGATGGTGAGAGAAGACGCTATAAATACATTACATACAGGCAGCTCATAGAATGTGTACCAAAGTTAACCAAACCATCAACTTGAATAGTTATTCACTGTTCCTTCAAGGACAATACAGTAAACTAGAATCAAGCCAGAGAACTCCTGGCACATGCCGTTGATTTATAGCACAGAACAGCACATCCAGGTAATAATACATAGGTGTGCCATTTAACTAACATTCTCTGCAACCTAATTACACAACCACTATAGGCTATAGAGACTGCAATCACACATCATCATGTGAGAAATCAGTAAGATCAGTGTCCACAAAAGCAGAGGCATTTTGTTTCTCTCGCCCCAAGTAACTGCAACTAAACTGTGGTTGAATACTGTGCACCTTTCATCTCACAAATCCCACAACTATCCATTCCTGGCATAAATATTATCAGCGTTCCCACAATATGCTGGCATCCTTATTTGTGAACATTGCGAAACAGGCTGCGATGTATTCTCATTATCGTCTACAATCAATTTTACAAATACAAAAGTCTAGACATAGAAACTGTTAACAACCAAATTTCATTATCAACATGAAATCAGAGTGCATTTGGTTATACGTGGCATATAAGAACAAGTAGCCAAAGTTGCTTAAATTTAATAAGAAGCACAAAGACCGTATAGCATATCAAGCACATTTTTCCAGTAATATCCTTTAGTAACTGTTTCATTAACACAATTTTCAAGTTATTTCCAAAAGAAGCTCTCACCACAGACGATTATCAAAAAAATGATCTTGATCCCGTTGAAGACTATATATGGCTGCCTGATATGATGCCCAAATCACGAATGTATATTTTTACTCCCCAAGGATTAGGATTGCTACGTGACTTTCGGATGGTTTCTAAACTTTCACTCCCCCTTGCAATTTCAATGCCGCTTCCGAAAAAGTTATGCCTTGTGGATCTGCCCAGTTACGCCCACTGCTGAAATGACCTCACCGATGGCCTGAGCAGTGAGCGCTGGAAGTGGAATAGCCGTAATTCCTGGATATTTGGAGCGACACTGGGACGACAGCATCGCAGAAGGACAGCAAAATGCAGCTCCACAACTCTGATTTTGTGACACATTGGTACAAATTGGCACCCAGAACCAAAAAATCGCACCTTTATCATGAGTCAATGCTTGGCAGAAAACAAAGACCGACATATTTTGTCCATTGTGCCCTACTGTACCTACCCATACATGCCATTTAGTCCGCGACAGCATCTGACAGTTACTCTTTGTACTGATCCTTGATAAACTGCTGCCACCATGTGCAAATGATATAGCCATCATGTTAAATGTGTATTTCTTGAATAGGCCCACAGCAGCTGTAGTTTTCATTACCACAAAAGAACACAACGCATTGATCGTTTGCATGGCCACATATTGAATGGTCAATAGAAATAATTGAACAGATTCTCAAATCCCAGACTAGCTTTAATGATGAGACTAGCCTAAATGCCATGCCCAACAGCAATGGCAGTCACAAAGAAATGCAGAAACAGTCATTTCTTTGGGTACATAATATTCATGTATTTGTTTTATTCATGTAAAAACAAGGCAGCAATGTCAAATCCACTTTTTTGTAAATATGCAAATCTGGTTGGGACATATATTATTGCTTACAATACTGTCCTGGCAGTGGCTAGTACATTCAGCGTCTCATCATTTGATTAAGGGAACATTGGAATTCAGCAAGAGCAGATAACAGTGATGGATAGCTTGCGGAGTACGATTAGCAGCTGAGAGCAGGTTTGAAGCCTCCTCTCTTTTCTCTATCAGCTGTTGTCTTGAAGCAGTGACTGCATGTGGAAACATTGAAGTATGTTTTAAAAGATTACATAAAGGAGTTGAATACATCAGTGAATAAATGTTCACCCAGTATGTATGTAGAATAGGGATATAACGTAGCTTCTAAAATGTCATTCAAATAACGAATCTGTTGGAGAGGAAGTAGGGTTGGTTCACAAGTCTTTCAATACAGTACTGTACATATAAACAATACAGTACTGTGCATATAAACAATACAGTACTGTACATATAAACAATACAGTACTGTACATATAAACAATACAGTACTGTGCATATAAACAATACAGTACATATAAACAATACAGTACTGTACATATAAACAATACAGTACTGTACATATAAACAGCATTAAATATGTTACAGCTTTATCCGCATGCAGTGTTGGAAAAATATGATTTGTCTATTACACATCAAATATATTGGTCAGGACATCCGACTTGGCAACATGACATCAGGTTTGTTGCACTCACCCTGTAGCTCATGTCCTCACTTGTAGGCTCTGGTCGCTTCCATTTCTGATTGGAGAACATCTTCAGAACGGCCAATCCAAAGGCTACAATCAAGACTCCTAACGAGTTGGCGACCAATGCCTCAGGTGGCAGGTTGGCATATGGCTGTGTCCCATTTGTAGTTCATTTTATGAAGAAATATAAGTTATTCTGAAGAATTACACTTTGAATATTTTTGTAATATTGTCAACACAGCTAGATATTGGGGTGGCAGCGTAGCCTAGTGGTTAGAGCGTTGGACTAGTAAAGGTTGCAAGTTCAAATCCCTGAGCTGACAAGGTACAAATCTGTCGTTCTGCCCCTGAACAGGCATTGAAAATAAGAATTTGTTCTTAACTGACTTGCCTAGTTAAATAAAGCTAAAATAAATATAATTTTTTGTCTGTACATTATGGAAATATTTGTATACAGTACATTGTTTCCTCCAAGTCCTTTAACACAAAATATGAAATTAACCTAATCAGGCTCATATTCATAGTCTCAGAGTAGGATCAGTTTTGCCTTTTACATCACAATTTATAATATTGCATGGACAGTGGGACCTGATCCTAGATCAGCGCAATCTGAGACGCTATAAGAATATGGGCTTACATACAGTGCCTTGCGAAAGTATTCGGCCCCCTTGAACTTTGCGACCTTTTGCCACATTTCAGGCTTCAAACATAAAGATATAAAACTGTATTTTTTGTGAAGAATCAACAACAAGTGGGGCACAATCATGAAGTGGAACGACATTTATTGGATATTTCAAACTTTTTTAACAAATCAAAAACTGAAAAATTGGGCGTGCAAAATTATTCAGCCCCCTTAAGTTAATACTTTGTAGCGCCACCTTTTGCTGCGATTACAGCTGTAAGTTGCTTGGGGTATGTCTCTATCAGTTTTGCACATCGAGAGACTGACATTTTTTCCCATTCCTCCTTGCAAAACAGCTCGAGCTCAGTGAGGTTGGATGGAGAGCATTTGTGAACAGCAGTTTTCAGTTCTTTCCACAGATTCTCGATTGGATTCAGGTCTGGACTTTGACTTGGCCATTCTAACACCTGGATATGTTTATTTTTGAACCATTCCATTGTAGATTTTGCTTTATGTTTTGGATCATTGTCTTGTTGGAAGACAAATCTCCGTCCCAGTCTCAGGTCTTTTGCAGACTCCATCAGGTTTTCTTCCAGAATGGTCCTGTATTTGGCTCCATCCATCTTCCCATCAATTTTATCCATCTTCCCTGTCCCTGCTGAAGAAAAGCAGGCCCAAACCATGATGCTGCCACCACCATGTTTGACAGTGGGGATGGTGTGTTCAGGGTGATGAGCTGTGTTGCTTTTACGTCAAACATAACGTTTTGCATTGTTGCCAAAAAGTTCAATTTTGGTTTCATCTGACCAGAGCACCTTCTTCCACATGTTTGGTGTGTCTCCCAGGTGGCTTGTGGCAAACTTTAAACAACACTTTTTATGGATATCTTTAAGAAATGGCTTTCTTCTTGCCACTCTTCCATAAAGGCCAGATTTGTGCAATATACGACTGATTGTTGTCCTGTGGACAGAGTCTCCCACCTCAGCTGTAGATCTCTGCAGTTCATCCAGAGTGATCATGGGCCTCTTGGCTGCATCTCTGATCAGTCTTCTCCTTGTATGAGCTGAAAGTTTAGAGGGACGGCCAGGTCTTGGTAGATTTGCAGTGGTCTGATACCCCTTCCATTTCAATATTATCGCTTGCACAGTGCTCCTTGGGATGTTTAAAGCTTGGGAAATCTTTTTGTATCCAAATCCGGCTTTAAACTTCTTCACAACAGTATCTCGGACCTGCCTGGTGTGTTCCTTGTTCTTCATGATGCTCTCTGCGCTTTTAACGGACCTCTGAGACTATCACAGTGCAGGTGCATTTATACGGAGACTTGATTACACACAGGTGGATTGTATTTATCATCATTAGTCATTTAGGTGAACATTGGATCATTCAGAGATCCTCACTGAACTTCTGGAGATAGTTTGCTGCACTGAAAGTAAAGGGGCTGAATGATTTTGCACGCCCAATTTTTCCGTTTTTGATTTGTTAAAAAAGTTTGAAATATCCAATAAATGTCGTTCCACTTCATGATTGTGTCCCACTTGTTGTTGATTCTTCACAACAAAATACAGTTTTATATCTTTATGTTTGAAGCCTGAAATGTGGCAAAAGGTCGCAAAGTTCAAGGGGGCCGAATACTTTCGCAAGGCACTGTAGTGAACAATGTCTCTTACAATGCTAAGAAGAGTTTCTGGTTGATCCCTGAGATGTAGGACCCGATTCTGAGTATCAGTATGCTGTCTCCCATCCACACATGGGCACGCTTTAGCAGCTTGTGGAATGACATGGGTGAGCAGGGCAGGAGGAAACCAACAAGGGCCACCACCCACTGAAAACAAAACAAACATTATTTCAGCCTCTCACAGCCATAGCAAATGGCATAACAATTCTAACAATCACCAGGCATGCCAAGTAAGGCATAACACAAGTAGGTCATAATATGGCCAAATATGAATTCACAGTTGTTTTATGATAATGCCATTTTAATTTGTGCTTTGGCTGGTGAAGAATGCTTTAGTGCAAATAATAATCCAAGGAGTAGAGGTTGGGAATGTCTTTGGAGTTGTGGAAGTCAAACACAGCACAGAGCCCCAGGACAGAGCAGACCAGAGCCAGTATCATGACACCAGCATGCAGCAGCATCCAGGGCAGTTCATTCTACCCCCAGGTGAGGGGAAAGCAGTACAGCACCGCGCCTATAGCTACAGAACAAAAATGAAAAAAACTCACTTGACCTGGATATGAGTTGCAATTTAAGCTTTGTCTTAATTTTCTCAATCTCGTGGCAACATGTCTTAATAGACCACACACTGACATAAGTTTTGGCTTGTGCCTAGACAGGTACAGAATAGGGTATTAATATAGTATGCTACCAAACCAGTTAAGTTCTTGACATGTCTAGGGTGCAAGGCAAAGATGTGAAGGGAGCAGTGAAGGATGCACCTACCTACGGTGCATTCGGAAAGTATTCAGATCCCTTCGCTTTTTCCACATTATGTTACCTTACAGCCGAATTCTAAAATTGATTAAATAAATAAAGAATTCATCAATCTACACACAATACTCCACAATGACAAAGAAAAACAGGTTAAAAAAAATTGTGCCAATTTATAAAAAATAAATAACAGAAATAAGTGAGTTAGACCCTTAGTTATGAGACTCGAAAATTGAGCTCAGGTGCATCCTGTTTCCATTGATCATACTTGATATGTTTCTACAACTCCATTGTAATTGTTTGGACGTCATTTGGAAAGGCACACACCTGTCTATATAAATAAGGTCCCACAGTTGACGGTACATGTCAGAGCAAAAACCAAGCTATGAGGTCAAAGGAATTGTACGTAGAGATCCGAGACAGGATTGTTTCGAGGCATAGATCTGAGGAAGGGTAACAAATCATTTCTGAAGCATTGAAGGTCCCCAAGAACACAGTGGCCTCCATCATTCTTAAATGGAAGAAGTTTGGAACCACCAAGACTCTTCCTAGAGCTGGCCGCCCAGCCAAACTGAGCAATCGGGGGAGAAGGGCCTTGGTCAGGGAGGTGACCAAGAACCCTGACAGAGTTCCTCTATGGAGATGGGAGAACCTTCCAGAAGGACAACCATCTCTGCAGCACTCCACCAATCAGGCCTTTATTGTAGAGTGTCCATGAAATATTAGCTAACAGCACACTTTAACTTGAAATGAAAATACTTTGTCAAAATTAGAGTGGAGTCTTTTGTTAAGACATATAGCTAGCTAGCTAAAAAATTGACCATAATCACAACATGACCTTACTACCCTGCATGAATCTGCAGGTAGCTAAACAACCAAGATCTATGGGTACAACTAGTGAAGTAAATGTGTCTGAGATACGAAGAATACGATCATACACATAACGTTAGCTAGCTAACAGTACACTTGAAATTTAACCACTTTCTGTCAAAATTAAAAATGTGTAATATCTGAATATCTTAACAGTATGCATCATGTTTGGAAGCGTTTCCTGTCTGATGCCATGCATGGTTGCCTTAGTTTGACAATGTAATCCAGACTAGTGGTGTTTTTTCTCCATATCCTTAGCTACCATATCAATTCCACTGATTTCAAAACTCGGTCCTCCAAAAAGTGGAGAGCATACACATAACGTTAGCTAGCGAGCCAGCCTGCCAATATTAGCTAGCTAACAGTACACTTTAACTTGCCATTAGGTTTATGCAGCTTTACTACACAATACTTTTTTTTTTAAAGCTGCGTTCGACATGATTACCTAAACATACTCACCAGCTGCAATAGACAGATGCGGGCTATATGGCAGACCAATCCAAACTCATCTCTCGGCATGTCCAGCCCACTCATTATCTCAGCCATTCATGGCTATCGGGAAGGTTGCTCCCTTTTTCTGTGGCTAAACCAACTAGGCTCGTAATTAAAAAAAAATATTAGTATTTACAGATGTCATACAAGTTTGATATTAATGCACATGAAAGTTCATATGTTCGAGAAGGCATTTTGGTCAAAAAACGCATTTTGATAAAAAAAATATTTTTTACATTCAAACAGCTATCCTGTGAAGCCGTGACTTGCAACATACGCCTAGTTTCCTAAATCAGGTTACATATAAAATATATTTTGATTTGTTTAACACTTTTGTGGTTACTACATGATTCCATATGTGTTATTTCATAGTTTTGATGTCTTCACTGTTATTCCACAATGTAGAAAAAAGTTTTAAAAATAAAGAAAACCCTTGAATGAGTAGGTGTGTCCAAACTTTTGACTGGTACTGTACATCTGCACAATTTCTGAGAATAAAATCAGGACAAAAATCATAATAAACTATGTAGTCTACCAAATATTTCAGAAAGCACACCATGAGAAAATAAGTGATATACTCCTGTAAAATGGATAAACGTGTATGGAGAACTGAAAAATCAGAAACACAAACAATTGAGGAGGAGAGGAATAAATCCAATTGGATGACAGAAAAAAAATGAAAATCAGAAGTTTTCTGTGGAAAGTGAAGTACCTGATGATGATTTTGGAGGACTTGACAGAACCATTAGGACTTATGGGAAGAGACTGCAACACAAGTCTTAGACAATTATGTGGAACCTGTGACAGCGGCAATTGGAGATAACACACAGGATCAAGACAAAATCATTCACATGACAAATGAAATTACCGCTTTTAGTGAAATTGAGGACGACACAGAAAAAAAAGGACTGGAGGGTCTGAACCTCTGTGCGACAAGTATGTTGAAGAAAACGCTGAGAAAGAGGAGAAACCCTATGGAGAACCCACAACTCTTTCTGCTGAACAGAACAGGGATTATCTAAAGATGGTGATACATTTGGCAACTTTTTTTTTGCGGGGGTGTATGTAATTCTAATTGTCTGCATCATTTCCAATCCACATATATTTTTTTGTAAATATATATTTAAAATACACTACCGTTCAAAAGATTGGAGTCACTTAGGAATGTCCTTGTTTTTGAAAGAAGAGCACATTTTTTGTCCATTAAAATAACATAAAATATCGACATAGGCATACAGAGGCCCATTATCAGAAACCATCACTCCTGTGTTCCAATTGCACGTTGCGTTAGCTAATCCAAGTTTATAATTTTAAAAGGCTAATTGATTATTAGAAAATCCTTTTGCAATTATGTTAGCATAGCTGAAAAATATTGTTATGATTAAAGAAGCAATAAAACTGGCCTTCTTTAGAGTAGTTGAGTATCTGGAGCATCAGCATTTGTGGGTTCGATTACAGGCTCAAAATGGCCAGAAACAAAGACCTTCTTCTGAAACTCGTCAGTCTATTCTTATTCTGAGAAATCTATATGGGACAGCTGTCAATTTCTTGGTCCTTAAGTTAAAATGGTATACTTTTTTATTTATTACAATTTTCTATAGTCAATTTTGGTCTTTAATGCAGGGCTGACAGACAAGTTCCTTACATTGGTACTCATCAGACCTCTTGCCTCTTCACTTTTTGCTGTAATGCTGCAATTAGTTGGTTATAATTTTGAGTAGAGCAGACATTTCCCTATGTTTTTGTTAGCTGCATGTGTGACATACTGTAACTCCACCAGTTCTATTTATGATATAATTTACAGACTATACCTTTTTAAACAATTTTTCAAAAAAATAATATATATTTTAAATCAATTAGCATATTTGAGTTTAACTATAATATTTGCTGGCCTTTTAATAAAGAAGGAGAAGAGGAGAAAGAGGACCATAAAGGTAGCGTTACAATCTCCATAGAGCATGACACTGTTTCTGTTGAGCCAATGTTTCGAAGGACCAACTGAGGATGTAGAAAAAAACAGAAGACCATACAGACCTAGACATTATTGAAGAGGACAATGTAGACCATGTATTTGGTAAAGCAACAGACAGTGAAGCTCAAACCGTTTCTGTTGAATCTGATGCCCAAATTCATTTTCAGACGGAGAGTACAGAAAAATGCCACTGACCACTGACTGGGATGAAACAAGTACACCAATAGCAGAGTCAACTGCAATGATAAAATAACAGGATGAGGAAAATACAAATGACATGAGAACTATTGGAATGATCAGTGGAATCTAGTAAATCTGAGAGCCCACAAACTGATGTGGAAATCAAAGTTCCAGAAACTCTATCCACACAAAACATTGAGGAGTAAATAGAGACAGAGGACAAAAATGCAAGTTTTACAACACATGTCAACAAGTAATTTTCTAACCAGAAATGGATTTGGAGAGAAACAATGCACTGGGTATTCCACATTTACAGCGATAGACAAACACGATGAAGAAGAAAAAGAGGGCTATCAAATTACTGCCAAAACCAACAAACAGGCTCAAACTATACCTGTGTCAGAGCACAGTGAAATAGGAGAAACAGGTTAAACATCATTAGAGACTATTGAGGAGGTTGAGGAAGAAGACCTACAACAACTGTCAGTGAAGCTCTCGCAGCTTCTGTTGAATCTCATGCCCCAGTTCTAGGTAGAGCCACAGAACATTTTGAGAGGGAGAAGACAACAAAACCAATGGTGACTGACTGGGATGAAAGCATGACGGGTATCTGATATCAAAGGCAACTGAAATGAAAGAAAAGAAGGATGACAACCAGAACTATATGACAATAACTGAAATAGTCAGTGCAACATCTAGTAGACGTGTGAGCCCCATCTCCGAAGAGGACATTAAGTTTTCAGAAACTCCAACAAGAAATTCAATGGAATACAAGATAGAGACAGACTAAAGCACAACAAGTGTCACTACACTACCAGATATGTCAACAAAACCAGAAATGTCCATGAAGAGCAGCAATCAACAGCAAGGTATCCAACATCTACAGATATACACAATCACAATTTAGAGGAAAAGTAAGCTGTGAAATTAGTGTTACAACCTACAAAGACTCTGAACCACCAACAGTCAGTAAAGACGAAACAGCTTCTGTTGAATCCGATGCCCCGTTTCTTATTTCAGATGGGGAGTACAACAATCCCACTGGCCACTGATTGGGATGAAACAAGCACACCAATATCAGAGGCAACTGAAATGATAAGAGAAAGGGATGAGCACAAGACAAATGACATGACAACTACAGGAACGATCAGTGAGATGTCTAGTGGACCTGACAGCCCACAACCTGATGCTGAAATCAAGCTTTCAAAAACTCCACCAACACATGATTGTGAGGATAAGGGAGAGACAGAGGACAAACCTACAAGTTTCACTACACTACAGGAGAAGTCGACAGGCAATTTTCGACCCAGTACAAAATCAACAGAAATACACAAATATTCAACTTCTACAGAGATAATGTACGCAAACATGTTGATGAGGAGAAAGAGAACTAAAGACACAATCAACAAAGAAGCTTCCAGTGTCTCTATTACTCGTTGAGGATATTGAAAAAACAAAGGGACGTTTTTACAGGAAGACTACAACGGCAGTCAGTGAAACTCAAACAGCATCCTTCGATTCTGGTGCCCCATTTTTAGAAGTAACAGCAGAAGGTTCTGAATGGGAAAGAGCAACGAAGCCCCTAGAAACTGAGACAGAATAATCCACTCCCACTGCTTCAACATCAGAAGGTAATGAAGCAGAAAGAATAAGACATCAAGAGAAAATCTTTCTAGTAATTATTTCTACAACTGAAAAGGCCATTAGAATGTCTAATGAATCCAATCTTGAGGATGAGGATAAAGGTGAAGAAACACTTTCTTTCACTGTACCTAAAGAGTCACAGGAAGATGTTAATGGAGGAGAAACCATATACAATGCAGGAGACGGATACATTCGAAGTATAACATCTGAGAAGGACACAGAGTACACAGGAGACGGGTACATTCGAAGTATAACATCTGAGAAGGACACAGAGTACACAGGAGACGGGTACATTCGAAGTATAACATCTGAGAAGGACACAGAGTACACAGGAAAGAGTGGGGATATGAACGTTTTGAGGAAGAGAGCAAAACAGAACCACTTGTCACTAAGATGGGTGAAACCACTACTGGTACAGCAATATTAGTAGCAAATGAAATCAGAGAAAAGGAGGATGAGGATAACAAAAGAAAATCAAGGTTTCAGAAGTGGAGTATCCTGGCTTGAACACAAAGTTAGCAAATCCCTTAAAGCGAGATGTTTTAGGATGAAAAGGATCACATTGAACCGATAGAGTTTGACTAATCTCAGCTGCATCCATGTTTGGGATTAATTCATTGTACAGCTGCAGGTTTAAAGATATGTTCAGTGAGAATTTCTGCTCACACTGAATACAATGTTACATTTTTAAATTTGATTGAACTTTTATTTAACTAGGCAAGTAAGTTAAGAACAAATTCTTATTTACAATGACGGCCTTTTGCCTCCTGCGGGCACGGGGGCTGGGATTAAAAATATAGAACAAAACACGCATCACAACAAGAGAGACACCACAACACTACATAAAGAGAGACCTAAAGACAACAACATAGCATGGCAGCAACACATGACAACACAGTATGGTATCAACATCACGTGACAACATGGTAGCAGCACAAAATACGTTACCAACATTATTGGGCACAGACAACAGCACAAAGGCAAGACGGTAGAGACAACAGATTATTCTCTATTCTTGGAAATGCTATTACTGATTCAGCAGCAAGTAAATTACTGGTTACTGGAGATTGGCTTTTCATTTTTCCTTTCAAAGACAATGATAAACCAATGAGTATTTTACCAGAGAATACAGATCAAATTGGTAATTCACATAAGGATAAAGATAGAGACCAATAGGTGGAAGATGTAATATGTGAAGAAGAAATACCTAAACCTAATTATAGTCACAGCCCATTACTGCTCATTAGTAACATACATGAGAAGAATAACACTTATAACAGTAAGGAGGATGGAAATAACATTTCAATGGGAAGATTAGGCAAACTGGTGATTCCAAGTCAAGTTCAGAACAGATGAAGCTAAAATGCATGAGGAAAAAAATATGAATTATACCACAATTGTATCACTGCACATTGCTAACGTACGTGAGCTGAAGAACGCTTTTAAAATTGAGGAAGATGAGAATAATAGACACTTGTATTATTTTGGTGTGAAAATGAGGCAAGCTGGGGATTCCAAGCAAAGTTCAGCTCATCCATGTGTCGATTTGTATTTCTTATGGATCCCCATTAGCTGCTGCCAAGGCAGCATCTACTCTTCCTGGGGTCCAGCAAAATTAAGGCAGTTATACATTTAAAAAAACATTACAATACAATCACAACAGATTTCACAACATATTAAGTGTAGTGCCCTCAGGCCCCTACTCTACTACCACGTACAGTTGAAGTCTGAAGTTTACATACACCTTAGCCAAATACATTTAAAAACTCAGTTTTTCACAATTCCTGACATTTAATCCTAGTAAAAATTCCCTGTCTTAGGTCAGTTAGGATCACCACTTTATTTTAAGAATGTGCAATGTCAGAATAATAGGAGAGAGAATGATTTATTTCAGCTTGTATTTCTTTCATCACATTCCCAGTGGGTCAGAAGTTCACTTCCACTAAAATAGTATTTAGTAGCATTGCCTTTAAATTGTTTAACTTGGGTCAAACGTTTCGGGTAGCCTTCCACAAGCTTCCCACAATAAGATGGGTGAAAGGCTTTGTGATGTCCACTCCAATACCTTGACTTTGATGTCCTTAAGCCATTTTTTCACAACTTTGGAAGTATGCTTGGGGTCATGGTCCATTTGGAAGACCCATTTACGACAAAGCTTTAACTTCCTGACTGATGTCTTGAGATGTTGCTTCAATATATCCACACAATTTTTCATCCTCAGGATGTCATCTATTTTGTGAAGTGCACCAGTCCCCCTGCAGCAAAGCACCCTCACAAGATGATGCTGCCATCCACAGTTGGGATGGTGTTCTTCGGCTTGCAAGCCTCCCCCTTTTTCCTCCAAACATAACAATGGTCATTATGGCCAAACAGTTCTATTTTTGTTTCATCAGATTAGAGGATATTTCTCCAACAAGTACAATCTTGGTCCCCATGTGGAGTTGCAAACCGTAGTCTGGCTTTTTTATGGCGGTTTTGGAGCAGTGGCTTCTTCCTTGCTTCAGGTTATGTCGATATAATACTCGTTTTACTGTGGATATAGATACTTTTGTACCTGTTTCCTCCAGCATCTTCACAAGGTCCTTTGATGTTGTTCTGGGATTGATTTGCACTTTTCACACCAAAGTACATTCATCTCTAGGAGAAAGAATGCATCTCCGTCCTGAGCGGTATGACAGCTCTGTGGTCCCGTGGTTTTTATACTTGCGGACTATTGTTTGTACAGATGTACATGGTACCTTCAGGCATTTGGAAATTGCTCCCAAGGATGAACCAGACTTGTGGAGGTCTACAATTATTTTTCTGAGGTCTTACTGATTTCTTTTGATTTTCCCATGATGTCAAGCAATGAGGCACGGAGTTTGAAAGTAGGCCTTGAAATCCATCCACAGGTACACCGTCAATTGACTCAAATGATGTAAATTAGCCTATCAGAAGCTTCTAAAGCCATTCCATAATTGTCTGAAATTTTCCAAGCTGTTTAAAGGCACAGTCAACTTAATGTATGTAAACTTCTGACCCACTGGAATCGTGATACAGTGAATTCTAAGTGAAATAATCTGTTTTTAAACAATTGTTGGAAAAATTACTTGAGTCATGCACAAAGTAGATGCCCTAACCGACTTGCCAAAACAAAAGTTTGGTAACAAGACATTTGTGGAGTGGTTGAAAAAAAATGTTTTAATGACTCTTTTGACTTCAACTGTATCTACAGCACAAAATCCATGTGTACGTGTGTGTATAGTGTGTATGTTATCGTGCGTCTGTATATGTTAGTAGGAAAACTCTCAAATACCATGGTCCTAGAACTGGTTTGCCCTCTTATAAGAATCTAGGAACTGCAAAAGTGAAACTCATGAAGAGTATGGGCCTAAACTTGACAAGGAAACGTCACTCCAACAGATGAGTAAAGGACCTAAAGTATCATTGTCCTTGTACAGTATGTCTGCAGATGGCTTATTAACCATGGCAGATCTTTGACTGACTGTTTATGGAGAAAGTATAAAATGCAAACACATCAAGAATTTGAAGTTGATCCATCGCTTCTTCTAAAATCAAAAACAGACACATTTGACAACTTTTTCAAAGAGCAAGATAAACATCTAAATATGCTGGCTGTGGTCCCTTTTGAACATCGTTTACATACAGACTGCTTGTGGATGGATTTGAAGAGGGCTTTGTGTAACATTCTTTAAGATGATTGTGTTGTGAGAATGAAGGGAAGCAGACCTAAATCTCCATCTTGAAAATGTACTTCTTAATAACTGATTTACTAATAGCATACAGTGGTTGAATTGATAACCTTTTTCGAAATGCATCACTTGTAAGTAATGAAGATTACAGATTTACAGATACTACTAATACTTAAAAATTACTATGCTAGTAGATACTGTTATGTTTACTATATTTTATTTGGATAATTTACTAAATGTTAGGTTAACTACAGTAATTATCAAGTGTAATAGCAAACTGTAGCCCGACACAAATCGACTTTGCATTCTACTGTAAAATATATATATATATTATACTGTATCTTGCTGTACAAGCAATTGTGTGCTACATTAGTAAAGTCAACTTGAATAAACGGTCCAAAGATGAGTCTCAGTCCACTTGCTTCCAAATAACATTTTATAACAATAATTTTCAAAATCAAGAATGTCACAAAATCATTGAATGACACAAAAGTCGAGATTCCTCTTCCATTTCCTCCTTTTCACTTTCTTTCCTGAACTTGTTCCTGCTGCTTCTCCTCCTCTTCCCCAGTTGTGTGTTGTCGACCAATCCTTTTACAAGCCTTGTATTTCCAGAAGACTCTGCTTCATCTGCCAAGCAGGGAGATGCTGGGCACCGTCCATGTTTACCACGGTGCTCCTTGTCAAGTGCATCACAGGCCTTACTTTGCCTCTTGTCCAAGTCACGTAGAGACTCTTCAGTTAAACTACAGGCACACTCACCCCTGCTCTGGAGGGCAGAATCTGTAGGCTTCAAGATGGGTAATTGGAATCGAGTTGCTTTACCGTGATTGAGAGGTTTTGAAAGCTGATGAAGGGACATCATGATTCTCTGTTTCAACCAGCTTTGAGTTCTGAGAGAGTGTAAGTCTCTTCAGTCTCAGGCGAGCACTGCGTCGGGGAGCGGTGCGTACTGCAGCGTGTCCCTCACGCATGGATCCTGTGCCCTTGTCCTCAAGTACTCTTTCACTTGGCGTTCTGATGCCGACTAGGATGACACCGTCTCCCCCAGTAGACAATTGTCTCTGTTTGATGAGATCCATGTTTCTAAAGTCCAGTATCTCATCATCACCCTTGATGTTTTCTCTATGTGTAATGGACTCTGGAGATGTGGTTTGGCTTGCTTGTCCCAGTTCCCCAGGACCATGATTAGCTGTGATGTTACTGCTCTGTGAGGATAATGTGCTCTCCTCCTGCTCAGTTCCTCTAGCTACAGACAGATGGATAGGGTCAGTCCCTGTAGCTACAGACCCATGGATAGGGTCAGTCCCTGTAGCTACACACCCATGGATAGGGTCAGTCCCTGTAGCTACAGACCCATGGATAGGGTCAGGCCCTGTAGCTACAGACACATGGGTAGGGAGCTGTGTGCCACTGCCACCTGCTGTACTGTTCTGAGAAGCCACTTTACGCCTATTTCTGTTTCCTTTCCAGGATGGCCTTGCCAAGGCCTTCCTCTCAGCCTCTATACTGTGAGCCCACCTCCGTTGGTGGTTCCTGAAGCACACTAGTCTCCTGGCCTTGCCCAAGGAAATGCCAGTCTGCTGCATGAGCTCTCTGACAGTGCAGCTGTTGAGGTCAAATGCCCCAGCGTTCTTTGCCATCCTCATACCGAGTGCAGGTGCAGCAGAGACCCTTCCTCTCTACCTCCTCGTCTTGCTTCTAACAATGTATTGAAACAGAAGGACATTTTGGACAACACTCAATTATGACATCACAGAACATGTCAACCAAATAACAATCAATGTTATATTGCTAAGATGTCACAAAGAGTAAGCTTAGTGACATCATGTGATTGATTCTTGGGCAACATTTTTGCAATATCTGGTTCTAGTTAGAGACATTTTGAAAAGAGCACAAAATATATAAAACCTTTATTTCAAAACTGATGCATTAATATCCAACTTGTTGTATTGTTCTTAAAAAAGAAAATTCACTGTAAAGAACATCTACATAAATAATGTGAAATTATACATTAAAAGGGACACTGCCATTGGCAACTGCACTTTGGCTCCAACTCAAGGATATACTGACAAGATCTTTAAACTTCAGAGGAGATATGACAAGAACATAATGCAGAGACAATTGTATTTTAAATAATGAACGCAGTCTTGGGAGAGTAACTTAACTCATTTCATCAGTTGAAAGAGGCCATGATAAATAATACGGAGGATATCACAAAATACAGTGTACAGGACTAAAGGCTGAGGATGTAAGATCATCATCATTAAAACAGCAGAAGACAAAATTATTTCCATAGTTTCCACTAGGTGGAGTTATCTGCTCTGAACACAGATCTGTGCAACATTGCTCATGTTCAAAATGTCAGTGCCATCTAACACTTACACTGAAACATTGTTGCTTTATTTTCGTTTGATGGACATCACTCAACATACATGATTTGCTTAAGGAGCAATAGGACTTATTATCAGTGTGTGAAGACAGTACTGTGGTGGAAAACAAGGCAGCATTATTTCATGACAAAACAAAGTCTAGAGTTTGTACAGAATATTCAGCATCAATAGATCTGGCTCTACAGGACCAACATAAGAAAACAACCTTATAGGCAAATACACATTTACCAGTCCGTTAAATTTAAAAATAAATAAATACAACCGTTATACATTCTATGCTGAATCGTAAAGACACACACCACTGGTGGGGCACCCCAAATGGCACCATATCTATATATAGTGCATTACTTTTGACCAGAGCCCAGGTCAAACGTAGTGCACTATAAAGGGAATACGGTGACATTTGGGATGCACCCCTGGTGTTTAAAATACATTCAGGATGGTCCATGCATTTCATGGTGTCCTGACCACTACAGCACAGTAGACTACATCCAGTGTATATTCTTCCCTTCTACTACAGTTGACAGTGTTTACTCAACACCCAGGAGCTCTACAGTCGCTAGCATGTGCATAACTTATCATTCCCTCTGCAGTTTCGCACAGTGAACTGATTCAACAGCCAGACAATAGGCCTGTCGCAGCAAGTACCGGAGATAATTTAACTAAATCACACATACGGCTCAGTTATGACTTCTACTGTCTGTATTTTGGGTATTTTCCCCAGAACTCCCTAGAAGCAGGAACATAGTGCATTCAGACCCCTTGACTTTTCCCACATTGTTACATGACAGCCTTATTCTAAAATCAATTCAAATGGTTTTTTCCCCACTCAACCAACTCTCTCTCACACACACACACCATAATGACAAAGCAAAAAACAGGTTTTTAGAACTTGTTTCAAATGTATCATTTTAAATATCACATGTATTCAGACCCTTTACTCAGCGTTCTGGAGCAGCTTTTCATCAAGGACCTCTCTGTACTTTGCTACGTTCATCTTTCCCCTCATTCCTGACTAGTCTCCCAGTTCCTGCCGCTGAAAAACATCCCCACAGAATGATGCCACCAAGTTTTCCCCATAGGGATGGTGCCAGGTTTCCTCTAGATGTGACGCTTGGCATTTAGGTAAAAGAGTTCAATCAAGGTTTAATCAAACCAGAAAATCTTGTTTCTCATGGTCAGAGTCCTTTAGGTACCTTTTTGGCAAACTCCAAGCAGGAGTTTTATTGAAGAGTGGCTTCCACCTGGCCACTACCATAAAGGCCTGATTGGTGGAGTGCTGCAGAAATGATTGTCCTTATGGAAAGTTCTCCCATCTCCACAGAGGAACTCTGTCAGAGTGACCATTGGGTTCTTGGTCACCTCCCTGACCAAGGCCCTTCTCCCCGATTGCTCAGTTTGGCTGGGCGGCCAGCTCTGGGAAGAGTCTTGGTGGTCCCAAACTTCTTCCCTTTAAGAATGATGTAGGCCACTTGAGGACCTTCAATATTGCAGAAATGTTTTGGTACCCCTTCCCAGATCTGTACCCCGACCAAATCCTGCCTCGGAGCTCTACGGACAGTTCCTTTGACCTCATGGTTTGGTTTTTGCTCTGACATGCACCGTCAACTGTAGGACCTTATATAGACAGGTGTGTGCCTTTCCAAATCATGTCTAATCAATTGAATTTACCACAGGTGGACTCCAATCAAATTGTATAATCATTTCAAGGATGATCAATGGAAACAGAAGGCACCTGAGCTCAATTGCAAGGGCCTGAATACTTATGCGAATAAGTAACCTGCAAAAACATCTAAAAACCTGTTTTCGCTTTGTCATTATGGGGTTGTGTGTTAACTGATGAAGATTTTTATTTAATCCATTTTATAATAAGGCTGTAATGTAACAAAATGTGGAAAAGGGGAAGGGGTCTTTATACTTTCCTAACGCAATTTGACTGCATATTCATAATAACCATTTTCAATGGCTTTAGAAATAATATTTTCTGCTGTTAACTTTTGGTCCAAATAAAGTAAGGCTTTGATTAGGTCATTTATGTCGGCTTGCATGCCCACCATTTCCAACCATACGTTTAACAGTTCATAGACTCGGTCTTCAGGCTGAAGGTGTGCAGTGCTTTTTATAGCGTTGTCACGGAGTCCGATGTGCCTGAAGAATCTGTTATGGTAGTAAACATCCAGCTCTTCAAAAAGTTCAAAACTTTTCTTCAAGGACTCGTCACCTAAAAATAAAAAAGATAAAAGTCAAGGCCCTGACATCAAAGCCCACCGTGCTGTACTGTATTAATCAAGCAGAGCAGAGTGGGTCATAGACAAGGCTAAATAATATTAGTATGTTAACTAGCCTAAATCCATAAAATATAGAGGGTATACTCTCACCATTCAAAGGAGCAAGTTTTCTGAGAAGGACATCTTCCTAGAAAACAAATTAAAATAAACATGGTCAGTCAATAATCATAAATCAGGCTCCTAAACGAGGCCCCTGCACTAGCTCTGAAGTTTGGCTCTTGGAGGGTTGTGCAGGAGGGAAGGACCTTAACAACAGCTCTGGACTTCTTGTCTCTGGCCTTATTCCGTCCTTTCCTCGACCCTGCATTTGCATCTATAAATCACATTTATGTGCTTGGGTCTGGCCACTAGCAATGGTTAATTAAATCTTCAAAAACAAGTGTCAAAACTGCCTAGTAAGTCTTCTGCCTGGTAAGTCTTCATCAAGATGGATGGTGGAAAGGGAGTAGCTCTACTTCAAAATGGGACACGGTTGTTTGGGGTCCATTTGCCCATGAGAGTAATTATGAATTGGGTGAACTAATGCTGTATACACGTCAGACAGACTGTGGCTTTCAAACAGTAAGTAAGTACAGTGCATTTTGAACGAATTCAGTGCATTTGGAACAAACTCTTTACGCCAAAGAGTTCAAACTTGGTTTCATCAGACCAGAGAATCTTGTTTTTTGATGGTCTGAGAATCCTTTAGGTGCCTTTTGGAAAACTCCAACTGGACTGTCACGTGCCTTTTACTGAGGAGTGACTTCCGTCTGGCCTCTCTACCTGATTTATGGAGTGCTGCAGAGATGGGAGAACCTTCCAGAAGGACAACCATCTCCACAGAGGAACTCTGGAGCTCTGTCAGAGTGACCATTGGGTTCTTGGTCACCTCCCTGACAAAGGCCCTTCTCCCCCAATAGCTCAGTTTGGCCAGGCGGCCAGCTCTAGGAAGAGTCTTGGTGGTTCTAAAACTTCTTCAATTTAAGAATGATGGAGGCCACTGTGTCCTTGGGGACCTTCAATGCTGCAGAACTGTTTTGGTACAATTACCCAGATCTGTGGGTAATTGAACTTACCACAGGTGGGCTCCAATCAAGTTGTCGAAACATCAAGGATGATCAACGGAAACAGGATGCACCTGAGCTCAATTTCGAGTCTCATAGCAAAGGGCCTGAATACGTATATAAATAAGGCATCTGTTTTTATTGCTTTTTATACATTTGCAAAAATGTATAAATACCTGTTTTCACTTTGTCATTATGGGGTATTGTGTGAGGGGAAAACAAAATGCAATCCATTTTAGAACGTGGAAAAAGTCAAGGCTACAACGTGGAAAAAGTCAAGGGGTCTGAATATTTCAGAATGCACTGTATATTGAGCAGAGAAAATAAAGATGAACAGAAAGTAAGACCAGATCCAAAATAGGATGGGAGTTCTAAAGAAACAATGCAGATGTGGTTAGAAAAGAGATTGAGAGAAGACAAGGGACAGGGGTAGGTTTGCATGAGCATGCCCTGTGCTGCTGCTCTCACCGTAGCCGCAGCGCCTGGCTGCCTCTTGGCCGAAGGGCTGGAAAGCGGGGAGGATGAGGGTAGTGCAGACAAACTGGACTGGGAGGAGTTGGTGGTGTTGTGGAGGCTGTCGCCCAGTCCATTGTCCTCATCGGCTGAGGAGGCGTTGGCGCCCACCTCCTGGGTCAGCTCCAGGAAAAGATGGAGCCGTGTGTCATCCTGCACAGCACTCCGGTTGTTCTGCCTCTCCTCAATTGACCTGTTGTTTTGATCATCCTACAAGATATGAAAAGTTATATGTAGTCTAATGAGGCACATTTGTTGCTGTTCACTTAAGTACTTTGCCATGTTTTCACATCAAGTTAAAACCCCCGAGCTGACAAGGTACAAATCTGTCGTTCTGCCCCTGAACAGGCAGTTAACCCACTGTTCCTAGGCCGTCATTGAAAATAAGAATTTGTTCTTAACTGACTTGCCTAGTTAAATAAAGGTCAAATTAAAATTTAAAAAATTATATCAGCTCGTCTGAGCAATTTGATCAGAATTAATCTAATTCAGTATGCAGTGCCGATTGGCCTAGATTCAGACCAGAGTTAAGCGTGCGTAAATGTAACACAATTCCCTTATCATGCGCATTTCTCTCTATGCGTATTCTCTTGAGTCTGTCCGATAAAAGTCTCATTTGAAAAAGGTACACCGTATTCAAAGGGATGGCTGAAAACCCCATTGAAAATCTGTTGGCCAGCAAGTGGGAGTTTTTCAGCAGTTGAATTAGATGTATTCAGAGTGTGCAAGGTAGTCACACCTGCAGAGAATGTTACACGAAAGAATAAGGCAAGTCTGAATATCAAATACTGAGAAGTGCATAGGAAAGGCATGTGTAGGAATGACAAATTCCTAAGTCGGGATCAGCCCCATTGAGTCTGACACCCCGAATGTGAAAATAACTTTGGAATGAGACCGGTTGACTCACCACCTCAATCTTCAGCGTCTCACTGGGATTATTCTGGGAGTCTGGAACAGATGAAGTATGAAACACACAGGGCACTTTACTTTCAGGTACAATATTGACATGTTCTGTTGACAGCTTTAAGTGCATCACTGCTGACACGTGAGCTTTGAGGCTCTGTTCCCTCTGGATGGCACATTACTACCTGTATAGTGAACTACTTTTGACCAGGCCCCATAGGCAATAGGGTGCCATTTGGAAGGCATCCCGAGACTTCACTTTTGAAAGAGCAAAAGGTATTTATTTGATATATATGACCTTACCTCTCCTTTTACAGCAATTTCGCCTCTTCAAATAGACAGCGGCAATTGCAGCAGTGATACCCAGTACTCCCACCACAATCACACCAACACCTGCTGTTTCAACAGAGAGAAATGAATGTTTAATGTCACAACCCCATCCATCAGCTGTTGACCAAATAAGTGGCAGGGTTGACAATTCGTCGTTGTTTGAATCCCAGAACGCCCCTTGAAATTCAGAAATAGTAATTTCCCAAAATATACGCAACAATCATAATATTCTATTGCGTTAACACACAATAAAATCCTAATCCATAGTAATAAACAGGAGACAACAGAGCATGCAGCAAGGGGATGTCTGCTGTACCTGGTCTTGTACCTGGGATGGTGCTGGGTGCGGGCAGTCTGGTCTTACAGACAGTGTTGGACGTAGCAGTGCAGTTCTTCAGCCTCACCTCATTCTCTTCACATCTAAGATAAATGGGGGTTTCAACAAAGTATCATTTTAAAAGCCACATTAAAACCAGTTTAATTCGATTTTATTTATCGATTAATAAATGCCATGTATAGGAAAGCTAGTCACCACTGTGCAATAACGTCTACACAACAGTCTAATGAAGTAAAAATGGAGGTTAGGCTAGATTTAGTTTGAGAGCATCCGCGTGCATGTTCACATATTCTATGGACATACCTTAAGCACTTTTTGCACACTTCACAGGCTTGGTCAGGGGCACAGAATGACCCAGGTTTACACCGGCACTCTCTGTCCTGAGTGATGGTGCATGCCTTCGTAGTCACCTGATCTGTGAGAGGAACATACAGAGATTGTAATGTTAAAGACACAATTATTTTTATTTAAAAAAATAATAATAATCAGACAGGGGATAGATCAGAGCCCAGCCATTTAATTTGTCATTCATTCTAATGGATCATGTTGAATTTGAAAAGGGCTAACTTGTTCAACAGAATTACCTGAGTGACACGTGGTGCACTTTAAGCACTGTCGTAGTCCGTTGCCATGTTCAGTGTATGTGTCAAACTCACAGGCCTCACACGTTCCTCTCTCCAAGGCACGTGTGCAGTACTCTTTAACATACGTACCTGAGGCCATAGAGAAACAACAGTTACTGGGTTATCCAAACAGGTGTCTTACCTACCTGTCCATACAGCAGACACTTGACACTGAGCATGAATTACTGTAGTCGTATCACCATGGTCAATACAAGGCCAAAGTAGTGTACCATTTCAAGTGCACACACTGGCCTCAGTAGACTGAATCTTAAATCTCTATTTGTCTCACCAGCTAGGCAGTTTAAACAGCAGATATTGTCATGTGGGTACTCCAGGTTTTCCCGGCATGAGATGTCCCGCTGTGTCAAGTTTCTGACGCTGCCTCCTGTCCTTGTCAATTTAAGGTCAGACTGAGCTGCCACCATGGGGTTGAGGGCCCAGATTAGGAGGACAACCTTAGAGAAAGATGAAGCACACATGAAAAACATTGTCATCCAGTTTTCACCTAGCTTACTTTAGACACCCATAATATCGAAGGAAAGTAGCCAAAGTTGGTGAGGAAATTACTGTTGTAAAAATGAGGTGTAAATCTCAAATGGCACCCTATTCCCCATATAGTGCACTACTTTAGAGGGCTCTGGTCAAAAGTAGGGAATAGCATTTGGTACATAAACCTAGGTATTTCTTTCCTCACAATATGACATTGTAGTCCTGACAATAAATCACTTCCCCTTCAAGGGAATATCTTCAAAAAGGTTCATATTAATGACTAACTAGAGAAGGGAAAGGAAATAATCCAAGAATGTCTATGAGATCATCCAAACCTTGTTTGTCAAGAAATGTCCTCATCTTTGTACATGCAGAGCTCCTTGTGTCAAGTGACAGACTTGCCAAAGCTTAGGTATGATAACAGGGACAATATAATTGCATTCATGATCACGCCACTGATGCGTGGTCAAAAACAACTACAAATCTAATGTTATTTGTCACATGCTTCGTAAACAACAGGTGTAGACTAACACTTCATCTACAAGTGAAGCAAGCCTAATGATTAGTCCCAACAATGTATGCAGTTAGACAACAACTATTTTGAAACGGGTCTTTATCTGGTTCAACTATTTGAGGGTGGTATTGCTCAACTAGAGACAAACAATAAGCGCTGTGATGCAATTTCATCACAAATCTATTTGGAACCTCTGAGTCACAAGATACAAGGGCACACCCAATTTAGCAACCTGTATTCACCTGTAAAGTATGCCCAAATATAGGCCAGCCTACAAACTCTCTGAACAAAACTCAAGCACACTCCAGAGTAGAAAAGAGGCAAGGTGACAATAGATATGCTGCATCATATTATGTTTGGCTGCTGTTTTATGTATTCTCCCAAAATGTTATTTGGAACATTCTATACAGTTATTTTAGCATTAAATTGCTAAATGTTCTCTCTGCCCAAGGCAATATGTGTAGAATTGCAAGAAATTAGCTTTAGAACTGCAACATTTTCTCAC